>NW_024083181.1:0-26228 GCF_003009895.1 Hyaena hyaena | reverse complement strand
CCATATTTTAATCACCTCTGTGAAATTCTTTTCTGATAGTGATCCAGACTCTGGTTACACACTTGGTGATCAAGGTAGTCACTCCCTCACAAGGCAGCCTATTCTATTTTTGGAGTTCTCTTATTTAGACAATGCACAGTGCTATTTAAATAACACAATCTTTTTAAAGTTAGACAGACCTGTACACCTTACTGGGTGATACTGAGGAAGTTTTTTTAGCTCTTTGAAATCCAGTTAGCAAATTCTTCTACATATATGTCTCTATCTGGGCCCACAAAGGCATTTGAAATCTCACTATCATAAAAAATATTTTACATAGCAGCAGCAATGATTAACCAGTAAGTACTTTGCATTAAACTTTGATAATTGCTTATTACTGACTTGATCAATATCTTCCAAACTGGGTATAGTTTCTCCACATAACCTTATTTAATCAACTCTGAAGTATGTTAATATTTTTGAAACTTTCAAGTCACTCAAGCTATCCCAATAACAGCTCTCCTTAATAGCAGACTGAATATGTTCCTCAGAAGCAGATGTTTTTTCTTATCCTGTCTCTGCACTTTTGCTCATGCTGTGCTCAAAATTTGAAATGCCATTTCATTCTCCTCTCAATCAATATAAATCCTATTCATTCTTCAAGGCAAGATTCAATTTAAGCCTCCATCATGAAGTCTTTCTTGATCATTCCCAAACATAAGGCTCTCTCCAAACACATGGAATTGATCATACACATTATAGAATTTGCCCTAGTCATTAGAAAAAAATCCTTTTAAAGAAATTTCCTATTTGTGGCATACCGACTATGTGCCAAACTTTACAGGAAATACAAAAATATACATAAACAAGGCCTTTGAACTTGTATACAGATGTAGCTAATTAATGGACTTGAAACAAAATGAGTAATGGAGCAACACAATAGTTTTTATTAGTTTCAGGTATACAATAAAATGATGTAACAATCAATACTTCTCTTAGTGCTCATCAAGCTAAGTGTACTCTTAATCCCATTATCTGTTTTACCCATCACCCACCTATCTCCACCCTGGCAACCACCTGTGTATTCTGTATATTTAAGAGTCTGGTTTTTATGCTTGCCTCTTCTAATTTGTTAATTTTTTTTAATTCCTCATATGAATGCTGACAAAGACTGAGAACTGATGGATGTGGGGGGAGGGGGGGTGGGTATGGAGGAGGGCACTCGTAGGGATGAGCACTGGGTGTTATGTGGAAACTAATTTGACAATAAACTATTTGTAAAATAAAATTCCTCATATGAATGAAATGATATGGTATTTGTCTTTCTCTAACTTATTTAACTTAACATTACTCTCTAGGTACATCCATGTTATTGCAAATGGCAAGATTTCATCCTTTATATGGCTGAGTAATATTCCATTGTGTGTGTGTGTGTGTGTGTGTGTATACCGAACGTTCTTTTTTTTCCCCGTTAAGGATGATGTTAGCTGAAGGCTTCTCATAGATGGCTTTTATGATGTTTAAGTATGTTCTTTCTATCCTAACTTTCTCTAGTCTTTATTAAGAAGGGATGCTGTATTTTATCAAATGCTTTTTCCCCATCTATCGTCAGGATCATATGGTTTTTATCTTTTATTTTGTTGATGTGATGTATCACATTGATTGATTTGCGAATGTTTAACCAGCCCTGTAACCAAGAATGAATCCCACTTGATCTTCGTGGATGATTCTTTTTATGCGCTGTTGGATTCGATTTGCAAGTATCTTGTTGAGAATTTTTGCATCCTTATTCACCAAGGATATTGGCCTGTAGTTCTCTTTTTCTGCTGGATCTCTGTCTGGCTTGGGAATCAGAGTGATGCTGGCTTCATAAAAGGAGTCCGGGATTTTCCTTCGACTTCTATTTTTGGAATAGCTTGAGAAGAATTGGGATTAATTCTGTTTTAAATGTCTGGTAGAATTCCCCAGGGAAGCCTTCAGTTCCAGGGCTCTTATTTTTTGAGAGATTTTTGATATCTGATTTGATTTCTCCACTAGTTATGGGTTTGTTCAGATTTCTTATTTCTTCCCGTGTGAATTTTGGTAGTGAGTGTGTGTTTAGGAATTTGTTGTGTAGTAGGGTGTTCTTTCACCTCAATGATTTTGGAAGTTTTCCAGAATTCTTCTTTTGATTGATTTCAACTTTCAAAGCATTATGATCTGAGAGTGTGCATGGTATGTTCTCAATTCTTTTATATTTATGGAGGGCTGCTCTACGTCCCAGTATGTGATCTATCTTGGGGAACGTGCCAAGTATCATGATATATTTTTCTCCACCACCTTACTTTTAATCTGAAGGTATTTTCCAGTCTAAAATGAGTTTCTTGTAGACAGCATATAGATGGATTTTTTTAATCCATTCTGTTCCACTATGTCTTTTGATTAGAGCATTCAACCCATTTACATTCAGTGTTATTATTGAAATATGTGGGTGTAGAGTCTTTGTGTCCTTTGTGGGGTTCATGTTTGTGGTGATGTCTCTGGTATCTTTGTTCCTCGCCATATTTCCTTCAGAGTGTCCCCTTCAGGATTTCTTGTAGGGTTGGCTTAGTGGTGACAAATTCTTCAATTTGATTATTTGGAAAGACCTTTATCTCTCCTTCTATTTTGAATGACAGGCTTGCTGGATAGTGGATTATTGGCTGCATAATTTTTCTTTTCATCACATTGAAGATCTCCTGCCATTCCTTTCTGGCCTGCCAAGTTTCCGTAGATAGGTCTGTCACCACTCTGATAGGTTTCCCTTTCTATATCAGGACCTTTTCCCCTTAGCTGCTTTCAAAATTCTCTTTGTCCTTATATTTTGCTATTTTTACTATGATATGCTGTGCAGAAAATCAATTCAAATTGCGTCTGAGGGGAGTCCTCGGTGCCTCTTTTATTTCAAAGTTTACTTCCTTCCCTAGGTTGGGGAAGTTCTCTGCAATACTTTGTTCCAGGACTCCAGCGCTTTTCCCTCTCTCTTCCTCTTCTGGGATTTCTATGATACGGATATTGTTTTGTTTGTCCCTGTTGCTGAGCTCTCGAACTCTTCTTTCATGTTCTTGGATTAGTTTGTCTCTTTTTTCCCAGTCTCCTCTTTTTCTATAATGGTGTCTTCTGAATCACTTATTCTCCTTTCTGCCTCTTCAATCCGTGATTTGGACTCTTCTAATTTATTATGTATCCCATTTATCGCATTTTTTAATTCATCATGCCTATTTTTATGATCCATGTTGTTTGTAGTCATAGTTTCTTTGATGTCCCCTATGTTTTTTTCAAGCCCAGCTATTAATTTTATGATTATTGTCTAAAATCTTGTTCATGTATGCTGCTTATATCTGTTTTGAGCAGTTCATTAACTGTCATTTCTTCTTGGAATTTCTTTGGAGGAGAGCTCTTTCATTTCTTCATTTTAGTTGGCTTTCTGTCTCTTTTTAATTTTAAAGACTTGGTATGCTCTCCTCACCTGTGAGCACGGCTGTACCCAGGGAGACTCTTTGACTGTCCATGTCTTATCCTTTCAGAGAGTGTTTTTTGAATGGTATCTCTTGGTCTCTCTTGTTGACACCTTGGTTATTTTATTTTCCTACTCGTAGTTATATTTGGGACTCTCCACCATGTGTACTTTGGCTTGTTTCTTGAGGTAGCCCTGGAGTCAAAAACAGACAGACAAACACACAGGTAGCAGAGGCACACAAACGCACAGACAAATCCGACAAACATGCAAACCGAGAGGGAGAACGAAAAAGTTAACAGAAAAGATGGAGGAGAGAAAGCGACTAATAGAAAATAAAAATTACATAAAAAGGTCAAAAAGAAGAAAAGGAAAAAAAAGAAGGAAACCGATGGAGAAAGAACGGTTTAAAGCATATCACTGGATTTCCCAATTATGATTAAATAGCCTTGTGTATGCAGTGCTGGTTGAAGAGCATAGAGAAAGAGAGGAGACAGGGTGGGGATAAGGCAAGTTTGGAAGTAGAATGAACAGGCAGAAGAGATAAAAAGCTTTTTTGGGGGTGCCCGGGTGGCTCAGTCGGTTAAGCGTCCGACTTCGGTTCAGGTCATTATCTCACGGTTCGTGGGTTTAAGCACCGCATTGGGCTCTGTGCTGACAGCTAGCTCAGAGCTTGGGGCCTGTTTCAGATTCTGTGTCTCCCTCTCTCTCTCTGACTCTCCCCTACTCACACTGTCTCTCTCTCTCTCTCAGAAATAAATAAATCATTAAAAAAGATGATTTTTTCAAAGAGCTAAAGGGTGGAATATGGTTGGATAGGTGAGAGAAGGATGCTGGTGTTATCCAGAGAAACTATATAGTCTAATTACTCTCAGGAGAAAGAGATGATAAGGTAGGTAGGTGTAGAATTTACATCTACAGAATGGACTAGATGTGACTGTTTAAGCAAGCTGGTGACCAGAGTTAATCAGGTTGGTCAGTGTTCTAGGAAAAAAGAAAAAGAAAACACAAAAAAGGAAAAAAAAACACCAACAAAAAAAAAGAGGAGGGCAGCTCTCTAGCAGTGATGGGCGTGGTGTGATCCAATGCATCAGGCGGGAGTTCTGCCTTGGCGTTGTGGTGAGGAGAGTGGTTGAGCTCCAGTCCCTTTTTGAACCAAGCGCTGCACCTTGCTTTTTTGGGTGTGTAAACTCCCAGTGCCGGGGGCGCAGGCAAAGTGGGTCGCGCTCTTTAACCCAGGCCAGGCCTAGTTTCCAAATCCCAGTCCGCGCGCCCCACTGAAATTGCAGTAGACACAACCTCTCAGGAGATCCCCTCGGGACAATTCCAAGCCTATTGCCTAGCCCTGGGGATGGAGCCAGAATCGCTGCTCCCTTCTCCTCCAGGTCAGGTTGGCGAGGAAGGACGGGTGTTTGGGGAGCGCACTGGGCCCGCTGGAGAGAGGGGAAACCAGGTCCCTCTGAGTCTTGTCACTCGAAACACGGACTCAAAGGCAAATCTCCCACATTTAAGCCCTTCGCCTTCCCTCTAGAGGTCCAGCCAGTCAGGAGCACTGTGGCCTGGTACACGCACTGTTCCTCCAGGGGTCCAGCCAGCTCAGAGTACAAAGAAGCGGCTGCGCGTGGCATCTCTAGGGGTCCAGTCAGCCAGGGGCACAAAGGAGAGGTCCGCGCAAGGCCCCTCCAGGACGAGTTGGCGCGCGGGGACCTGGCGCCCAGGGATTTGGCGCGCACGGTCCTTCTGTCCCTGAGCTGAGGTTTCTCTGTTTCCCAGGGACAAGGACCGTATCTTGAGTAGTTTCAGACTCTCTCTTTTTCCCCTCTCACACCCCACAGAGGGGGTTCGCCCCCTTCCTTCTGAGTCTCTGATCCTGACCCGATTTTATCTTCCTCAGTTCTCACTCACGTTAGAAGGCCTTCTCAGTGCATTCTGCGTCCTTTTTCTCCCAGTCTCTTGAGTT
Organism: Hyaena hyaena; assembly: GCF_003009895.1. Lineage (NCBI taxonomy): Eukaryota > Metazoa > Chordata > Mammalia > Carnivora > Hyaenidae > Hyaena > Hyaena hyaena. Next base: position 20,814 of record NW_024083181.1, on the reverse strand, counting down.
CTGTAAGGTTTCCTATGGCTTCAGATCTTTTCCATGTGTGATATGGGGGTCAGTGCTATGTACCGAGTTCCCTACTTTTCTGCCATCTTGCTCCCCCCCTCACAGCTTATTTCTTTTAAACTACAGAATGGAAATACAATGGTCCAAAATTTGGGGGATGTAGCAAAAGCAGTTCTCAAAGGGAAGTGTTACAGGCCTATCGAAAAAAAAGGAAAGGAAATAAAATAGAAAAGTCTCAAATCAACAACACAGTTTTACTCCCACTGGAGCTAGAAGAAAACAAAATCACCAAAAACCCCACAAAGAGAGTTTAAAAAAAGGACACAGGAAAATTTAGGGTGGAAATAAATGTAACAGAGACTTAAAAATAATAGAAAAGATCAATAAAATACAGAGCTGGTTCTTTGAAAAAAATACACATAATTGAAAAAAATTTAGCCAGACTCATGAAGAAAAAAAAGTCTCAAGTAAATAAATTCAGAAATGATGGAAGATGAATAGCTATCAACACTAGAGAAATGCAAACATTTACAATAATATAATTAAAAATATATATGGCCATAAATTGGACAAATTAGAAGAAATTAGTAAGTTCATAGAAATATATAATCTTTCATAACTGGAACAAAACAAAATAGAAAATTTGAACAAACCTATTCTTAGTGATAAAATTAAATCAGGGGCGCCTGGGTGGCTTAGTCGGTTGAGCGTCCGACTTTCGCTTAGGTCACGATCTCACGGTTCGTGGGTTCGAGCCCCGCGTCGGGCTCTGTGCTGACTGCCGGCTCAGAGCCTGGAGCCTGTTTCAGTCTGTGACTCCCTCTCTCTCTGGCCCTCCCCTGCTCATGTTGTCTCTCTCTCTCTCTCCTAGAAATAAAAAAAAAAAAAAACATTAAAAAAATAAAAAAATAAAATTAAATCAGTATTCAAATGATTCTTCACAGCTTCAAAATCAATAACAAAAGTACAGGACCAGATGGCTTGACAGGTGAATTCTACTAATCATTTAAAGATGTGTTAATACGTATTCTTCTCAAAATATTTTGATAAAAAGGGAAAGAATGCTTTCAAATTCATTCTACAAAGTCAGCAGTGCCTTCATGCCAAACCAGCAAAAATATTACCCAAGAAACAAGGAAAGAAAGAAAGAAAGAAAGAAAGAAAGAAAGAAAGAAAGAAAAGAAAAAAAACTACAGGCCCAAATCAATGATTAACATGGATGCAAACATCTTTAACTAAATATTAGCAACCTGAACCAATCAACACACATACGCACTCATGCACACACACACAAACATACACATTCACCATGATCTAGTAGGATTCCAATCAACACACATACGCACTCATGCACACACACACAAACATACACATTCACCATGATCTAGTAGGATTCATGCCAGTGCTGCAAATGTGGTTCAATATTCACAAATCAATCATTATGATACATCAAATTAACGAGAAGAATAAAAGAAACATATCATCATCTCAGTAGATGCAAAAACATTACTTGACTCATTTCAGCATCCATTCATGATAAAATCTCCTAACAATGTGAGAGTAGATAGAACATAGCTCAAAATTATACATGAAATATAGCTTATACATGGTTATATATGGATGATATAAGTTATATATGAAATAATATAGTTTATATATGAAGAACCCACAGCTAACATCATACTCAATGATTTTTTAAAAAACTGAAATGTTTTCATTTAAGATCAGGAAAAAGATAAGAATGTCTACTCTCACCACCTTTACTCAACACAGTAGTGAAAGACGTAGCTGAAGCAATCAGACAAGACAAATAAATAAAAAGCATCCAAATTTGCAATAAAGAAGTAAAGCTGTAACTATGTACAGATAACTTTATACTATATGTATGAAAAACCCCTAAAGACTATATCAAAAATATTAAAATTGATACATGATTTCAGGAATGGTGTAGGATACCAAGTTAATATACAAAATCCGTCGCACTGCTTTAAAAAAAATGTTTATTTTTTAGAGAGAGAGAGAGAGTGAGCACTGGGAATGGGGGTTGTGCAGAGAGGGGGCAGAGGCTCTGAAGTGGGCTCTTCACTGACAGCATCATGCCTGATGCTACACAGACAGCAGATGCTCTGCACTGACAGCACCAAGCCTGATCAAGCCATCCAGGTGCCCCACTTCTTTTTTTTTTTCTTTCTTAAAGAAAGAGAAAGAGAGTGCATGAGTATGAAAAAAGGACAGAGAGAAAGACAGAAAATCCTAAGTAGGCTCCACACTGAATGTGTTCAATGCAGTGTTCAATACTAAGACTCTGGAATCATGACCTGAGTCAAAATCAAGAGTCAGTCACTCAACAAACTGAGCCACCCAGGCGTCCTCTCTTTTTTTCACTTCTATAAACTACGAGAAAATAACAGAAAGTGATATTAAATGAGAGATCTCATTTACATCTGCACCAATAGAATAAAATATATAGGAATAAATTTAAGGAAGCAAGTGAAAGACCTATACTCTGAAAACTATCAGACATTGATAAAAGAAATTGAACATGACACAAACAAATGAAAGGATATTTCATGCTCATTGATTGGAAGAATTAATATTATTAAAATGTTCATACTACCCAAAGCAATGAATAGATTCAATGCAATGACTAGCAAAATATAATAGGATTTTTCACAAAACTAGAAGAAATATTTCTAAAATTTGTATGCAACACAAAATGCCTTGAATAGCCAAAGCAATCTTGAGAAAGAATAAAGCTGGAGATATCACAATTCTAGATTTCAAGATATACTATAAAGCTATAAAGATAAAAATGTTATGGTACTGGAAAAAATAGACGTATAGATCAATGGAACAGTATAGATAACCCAGAAATAAACTAAAATCTATATGGTCAATTAATCTATGAGAAAAGAAACAAGAATATGAGTAAAAGATAGTCTTTACAAAAACAATGTCGAGAAAACTGGATAGCTAAATGCAAAAGGATAAAACTGGTCCACTTTCTTGCGCCACACACAAAAATAAACTCAAAATGTAAATGTGAGAACAAAACCATAAAACTCTTAAAATAAAACCAAGGCAGTAATCTCTTGCATATAAGTCTTAGCAACATATATACTGATGTGTCTTTTCTAGCAAGGGCAACAAAAGGAAAATTACACTATTGGGATTACACCAAAATAAAAATCTTTACCATAGCAAAGTAAACTATCAAAAAATGACAAGGGAACCTACTAAATGGAAGAAGATATTTGCAAATGATATGGTAGATAAGGTGTTAATATCTGAAATATATAAAGAACTTATATGACTCAACTCTATTAAAAAGGAAACGTTTGTCAAAAGTGGGCAGAGGACCTGAATTGACATTTCACCCCAAAGGAGACATACAGATGGTCAAAAGACAAATGAAAAGGTATTCAACATTGTCGGGGAAATGAAAACCAAAAACCACAATGATATATCACCTCAAGCCAGTCAGAATGGCTAGTACCAAAAAGACAAGAAATAACTGTTGGTGAACACATGGGGGGGAAAAGAACCCTCATGCACTGTTGGTGAGACTGTAAAATAGTGTAATTATTGTGGAAAACGGCATGAAGCTTCCTAAAAATACTAAAAAAATAGAAATACCATATTATTAAATAATTCTACCACTGATATTTACCCGAAGGAAAATAAAACACTAATTCAAAAAGATTGATGTAACCCCATCCTTATTACAGAATTATTTATATTCGCCAAGTGTTGAACACAACTCAAGTGCCTATTGATAAGCGAATGAATAGGAAAGAAGTGGTATATATATATATATATATATATATATATATATATATATATGACTATTAGTCATGAAAAAGAAGTAGATCTTGCTATTTGTGACTAAATGTATTAACTGATGGTAATACGTTAAGTAAAATAAGTCAGACGAAGACAAACACAAATACAATGATTCCACTTATATGTGAAACTGAAAAAAAAAACATGAAAAAAACAAGGATTCTTCAGAAAATAAACTGGGGGTCATCCAGGAAAAGAGGTTGGGGGATAGGTGAAATAGATGAAAGGAATTAATATGTATAATCTTCTAGTTATAAAATAAATGAGTTGTGGAGTTGAAATGTACACGTAGGGAATATAGTCAATATTTAAATCACATTGCATGGTGACAGATGGTGAATACATTTACTGTGGTGAACATTGAGCAATGTATGTAATTGTTGAATCTGTATGTTTTGCACCTGAAACAAATAGAACATTGTATGTTAATTATACTTCAATAATAAAAAGTATTAATATCCAAAATTTATTGCAAGCTCATACCTCAACAGAAAACAAAAAATAATCTGATTAAAATATAGGTAGAGATTTGCATATACATTTACCCAAGACAGACTTACAGGTGTCTGATAGGGACAGAAAAATGTGCTCAACATCACTCACCATCAAGGGAATAAAAATTCAAACCACAAAGACATCACCTTATATCTGTTAGGATGGTTACTATGAAATAAAGTTAAGTATTGGCAAGAAAGTGGAGAAAAAGGAATCTTTGTACACTATGAGTGAGGATTTAAACTGATGCAGTCCCTACAGAGAATAATATGGTGGTCCCTCAAAAATTTTTAAATACAAGAAGAGCACGCAATCCCTCTTTTAGATGCATGTCTAAAGGACATAAAATCATTATGTTGAAGATACATCTGCATTCCCATGTGTACTGCAGCAGTGTTTACATAAGCCAAGAATGAAATCCACCTAAATGTCCATTGACATTCAAATGGATAATGTGGTATATACAAACAGTAGAATATTGTCCAGCCTTAAAAAGAAGGAAGTCCGGGGATGCCTGGGGGGCTCAGTCGGTTAAGCGGCCGATTTTGGCTCAGGTCATGACCTTGTGGTTATGATCTTGTGGTTCCTGGGTTTGAGACCCACGTAGGGCTCTGTGCTGACATCTCAGAGCCTGGAGCAGACTTCAGATTTTGTGTCTCCCCCTCTTTCTGCCCCTCACTGATTTGCGTTCTGTCTCTGTTTCTCTCTAAAAAATAAACATTATTTTTTTAATAAAAGAAGGAAAGACTGTCATTTGTGGTCATTTGTGACACTGATGAACCTGGAGGGCACTTACGTAAATAAGGCAGATAAATAGTACAAACTTTTTATGGTCTCACTCATGCTCTGTCTCTCAAAAATAAATAAATGCTAAAAAAAATTAAAAGTGACACCTGGGTGGCTCAGTCGGTTGAGTGTCCGACTTTGGCTCAGGTCATGATCTCACAATTGGTGTGTTCGAGCCCTTTATTGGGCTCTGTACGGACAGCTCAAAGCCTGGAGCCTGCTTAGGAGTCTGTGTCTCCCTCTCTTTCCTCCCCTCCCCTGCTCACGCTCTGTCTCTCTCTTCTGTCAAAAATAAATAAATGTTAAAATATTTTTTAAAAATGTATGGTCTCACTCATATGTGGAATCTAAACAAGTCAAACTTATAGAAACACAGAATGGTAGTTGCCAGGGCTGTAGTGGGTGATGGGAGAAATGAGGACATCTTTATGTATGGGTACAAACTGTTATCTATAAATTCAATAAATTATGTGATCTAATGGATAGCATGATAATAACAATTAATAATTATGCATTTCATACTTAAAATGTTCTGAGAGTAGATCTTAAATTTTCTAACCACACACAAGAAAACTGGTAAGTATGTGATGTGATAAATGAGTTAAACCACTTGACTGTGGTAATTATTTCATAATGCATGCACATTCTGAATCATTATGTTATAGAAATTAAATATATACATTTTTATTTGAAATTTACATATCAGTACATCATGAAGAAATAGAAAAACTCAGAACATCACAATGTTAAATTCATCATACCATTTTCCACAGTGATGGCACAAGTTTGCATTCCCAGCAACAGTCCACAAGGGCTCTTTTACTCCACATCTTTTTCAATACTTGTTTCTGGTGTTTTTGATTTTACCCATTTTGACAAGTATGAGGTGATATCTCATCGCAGCCTTTATTTTCATTTCCCTGATAATGAGTGATGTTGAGCACCTTTCCATGTGTCTTGGTCATTTGCATGTCTTCTTTGTAGAAATGTATGTTCATGAATTCTGCCCATTTTTTTGGACTATTTGTGTCTTGGGGTGTTGTATTATTTATTTATTTATTTATTTATTTATTTATCTATTTATCTATCTATTTATTTATTTATTTATTATATATAACTTAGTTAGCATATAGTACGAGAATGATTTCAGGAGTAGATTCCAGTGATTCATCCCCTATGTATGACACCCAGTTCTGATCCCAACAAATGTCTTCCTTAATAGCTTTTACCCATTTAGCCCATCCCCCCACTCACAATTCTTCCAGAAGCCCAGTTTGCTCTTTGTATTTGAGTCTCTTTTTAAAATTTTTGTTTTTGTTTTTTATTTATTTTAGAGACAGAGCACGAGCAGGGGAGGGGCAGAGAGAGACTGAGACAAAGAATCTGAAACAGGCTTCAGGGTCTGAGCTGTCAGCACAGAACCCAATGCAGGGCTCAAACCCACAAACCATGAGACCATGACCTGAACCAAAGTCGGATGCTTAACCGACTGAGCCACCCAGGCTCCCCTTAAGAGTCTGTTATGTTTTCTCCCCGTCATTGGTTTTATATTATTTTTGCTTCCCTTCCCTTATGTTCATTTCTTTTGTATTTTGAAGTCCTCATATGAGTGAAGTCATATGATATTTGTCTTAATCTGACTGACTAATTTCGCTTACCAAAATACCCGCTAGTTCCACCCACATAGTTGCAAATGGCAAGATTTCATTATTTTTAACTGCTGAGTAATCCTCCATTGTATTATTCCGTTGTATATATACCACATCTTCTTCATCCATTCATTAGTCAATGGACATTGGAGCTCTTTCCATATTTTGGTTATTGTCAATAGAGCTGCTGTAAACATTGGGTTCATATGCCCATTTGAAACAGCATACCTGTATTCCTTGGATAAATACCTACTGGTGCAATTTCTGGGTCATAGGGTAGTTCTATTTTTAATTTTTTTGAGGAGCCTCCATACTGTTTCCCAGAATGACTGCATCAGTTTTCACTCCCACCAACGATGCAAAGTGGTTCTCCTTTCTTCACATCCTCACCAACATCTGTTGTTTCCTGAATTGTTATTTTTAGCCATTCTGAGAGTTGTGAGATGGAATCTAATTTTGGCTTTGATTTGTTTTTCCTTGATGATGAATGATAGTGAGCATATTTTCATGTGTCTGTTAGCCATCTGGATGTCTTTTTGGAAATATATCTATTCAGGTATTTTTCCGTTTTTTTTTTAATGGATTATTTGTTTTTTGGGTGTGGAGTTTGATAAATTCTTTATAGATTTTGGATACTAACCCTTAGTCTAATATGTCATTTACAAATATATTCTGTCATTCCGTTGGTTGCCTTTTTAGCTTTGCTGACTGTTTCCTCCATTTTGCAGAAGCTTGTTATTTTGATGAGGTTCTAATAGTTCCTTTTTGCTTTTGTTTCCCTTGCTTCAGGAGACATGGTGAGTAAGAAGTTGCTGCACCAAAGTCAAGGAGGTTTTTGCCTGCTTTATCCTCTCGGATTTTGATGACTTTCTGTCTTACATTTAGGTTTTTAATCCATTTTGAGTTTATTTTTGTCTATGGTGTAAGAAAGTTGTCCAGGTTCATTTTTCTGCATGTTGCTGTCCAATGTTCCCAACACCATTTGCTGAGAGACTGTTTTATTCCATTTCATACTCTTTCCTGCTTTGTCACAGATGAATTGGCCATATGTTTGTGGGTCCATATCTGTGTTCTCTATTCTGTTCTACTGATCTATGTTTCTGGTTTTGTGCCAGCACCATACTATCTTGATGATTACAGTATTGTAATACATCTTGAAGTCTTTGATTGTGATGCCTCCAGCTTTGGTTTTCTTTTTCATGATCGCTTTGGCTATTTGAGGTTTATTCTCATTCCATACAAATTTTAAGATTGTTTGTTCTATCTCAGTGAAGACTGTTGGCGTTATTTTGATAGGGATTACATTGACTATGTAGACTGGTGTGGGTATTATCAAAATTTTAACATCATTTGGTCCTCCAATCTATGAGCATGGAATATTTTTTCCATTTCTTTGTGTCTTCTTCAATTTCTTTCATAAGCTTTCTATAGTTTTCAGTACATAGATTTTTTAAAAACATTTATTTATTATTGAGAGACAGAGAGAGACAGTGCATGATCAGGCGAGGGGCAGAGAGAGGGAGACACAGAATCCGAAGCAGGCTCCAGGGTCTTAGCTGTCAGCACAGAGCCCGAAGTGGGGCTCGAATCATAAACCAGGAGATTAAGACCTGAGCCGAAGCTGGGCGCTTAACTGACTGAGCCACCCAGTTGCCCTTATATATTGTATCCACCTTAACTTGAACAGATATATGAATTTCAAACATTTCTCTATTTCTATAGGCCGTCATTTTGTTTTCTTGTTAATGTCATTTGAAGCACAATTTTTTTATTTTAATGAAGTCCAATTTATCTATTTTTCTTTGTTGTTTATGTTTTTAGTATTATATACAAGAGTCTATGACAAATCTCAAGTTATCAAGATTTGTCCTGTGTTTTAAGAGTTCTAGTTTTTTCTCTTGCATTCAGATCTTACACCTTTATTTGGTTAATTTTTGGATATGTTGTAAAGAAATGATTCAACTTTATTACTTTGCATGTGTATATCCAGTTATTTGAGCACTATTTGTTGAAGAGAGTATTCTTGTACTGTTGTAAAATAAATTGAACATACATATGGATTTATAAATGGACACTCAGTTTCACTCCATTAGTATATAAGTCAATCCATAGGCCAGTACCTAGCTGTTTTGATTACCACTATATCATAGTAAAGCGTTTAAGTGGCATGTGTCCTCCAAGTTTATTCCTCTTTTTCAAGATTTTTTGTCTGTTCAGACTCCCTTGCATCCAATATGGTCTTTCAGAGTGGCTTTTTCATTTCTTCAAAAATGCTTTTGGGGGGCGCCTGAGTGGCTCAGTCGGTAAAGCATCTGACTTTAGCTCAGGTAATGGTCTCATGGTTTGTGGGTTCGAGCCACGGGTCTGGCTCTATGCTGACAGCTAGCTCAGAGCCTGGAACCTGTTTCAGATTCTCTCTCCCTCTCTCTCTGACCCTCCCTTGCTCACGCTCTCTCTCTCTCTCTCTCTCTCTCTCTCAGAAATAAGGAAAACATTTTTTTTAAATTTTTAAAAATGCTTTTGGAACACTAATTTGTATTACATTACATCTGTGGATTATCCTGTATAGTTCTATTATTTTAGCTTATTTTAACTGTTCCAATCAATGAATATGATATATCAGTCCTCTTAGTTAGGTATTCTTTAATTTCTTTCAGCAATGTTCTGTAATTTGCAATGTATGTGTATTAAACCTCTTTGATTAAATTTATTCTTAAACATTTATTTTTTATGCTATTGTAAATGGGCATGCTTTCAAAAATTCTATGTTTGAATTGTTCCTTTCTAATCTATAGAAATGCAGCTGAATTTTTTTTTGTGTGTGTTGATCTTGGATCTGGAAATTTTGATGAATCAATGGATTACTTCTCATAGTTTTGGTGGCTGTTAATTCTTTAAGTTTTTCTATATATAAGATTTTTTCATTTCCAGCAAGAGTAATTTTATATCTTCCTTTTCAGTTTAGACTCCTCTTACATTTTCTTGCCTAATTACCCTGGCTAGAAAACCTAGTAAAATAGTTGATTAGAACTTCCAAAGTGGATAACCATTGTTTCTTTCTAATCTTTGTGTAACTCTTTCAGACTCTCTCAATTGTGAATGATGTCAGCTATGGGTTTTCCTTAAATATTTTTTATTCTAAATTTATTGAGTATTCTAACCACAAAAGTGTGTTGGATTTTATCAAATGTTTTTACTGAATCAAGTGAGATGTATTTCTTAAATTTCTTTATGTTATTAATATGATGCATTACAGTGATTGATTTTCATATGCTGAAACACCCTTCTATTTCTGGAATAAATCCCACATTGTCATATTAGGTAATGATTTTAATTTGCTATTTACATTGCTAGTATGTTGTGGAGGAGATTTTATATCTAAGTTCTGAAGAGATATTGGTCTGTAGTTTACTTTATTTCTTGTGATATCATTGTTTGACTTTTGTATCAGGGTAATGCTAGTATGTTAGAATGAATTTTTTTGGATCAGTTTGAGAAGTATTCGTGTTACTTTTCGTAGGACAATTTTTTCAATGTTTATTTATTTTTGAGAGACTGAGTGGCAGCACCAGTGGGGGAAGGACATATAGAGAAAGGGAGACAGAATCTGAAGCAGCCTCCAGGCTCTGCACTGTCAGCACAGAGCCTGATGTGGCATTTAAACTCATGAGCCATGAGATCATGACCTGAGCCGAAGTTGGATGCTTAACTGACTAAGCTACCCTGGCATCCCAAGACAAATTCTTTTTTTTTTCCAGTTTATTGATTATTTTGAAAGAAAGGGAAATAGCACAAAAGAGAGAGAGAGGGAGAGTGAGGATCCCATGGTGCAGAGCATGATGCGGAGCTCAAACCCAAGAACCATGAGATCATGACCTGAGCTGAAACCAAGAGTCAGACACAACCCGACTGAGCCATCCAGGCTTCTCAGGACAAATTCTTTATACTGTAATTTCTGGATCAAATTTTTGTACATTTTGATTTCTGATTTAAAATTGATATCCAGAAATGTTTTATCAATGTGTTTTTCCACATGTGAAATGTTGGTGTCCATTTAAATGCGCTTAGCCATTTATATAATCTAATTACGTCAAGTTAAACCTTTCTTATTATAGGAGGGAAAGCTTTTTTTTCCCCAGCAGTAAAAGGAAATTGAAGTTTAAGTGAATAGCTGTTTTAGGAAGTACGTCCTTAATACAGGGTATGAAGTTGGAGATATCTAGATTTAAATCTTGGCTGTGTCATTTGCTAACCATGATTTGGGGAATATTAAAGAACTTCTTCAGTCTACAATGTCCTAATCCACAGAGAGTTTCTAATGCATTTTAATAGGGTGTCAATAAGTACAAAATCATTTTTGTAAAATTATTAGAGGTATGTATTGAATATATTAAGTTCTGAATCCATAGATACGATTGCTGCGTTCAGTATTCTAAAAACATATCAGTACAGGTCCTCTGGTCTCCCATTCCCAAAACTGATATTGGTTCAGTGAACTATTGGTGGTCAAGGTGATCATTATATTTTACTGATAATGGTAAATTCTAGCATATTATGCCAATATTATTTTAACAATTTTATTTTTATACCTAGATACTTATATTTACCATCTAAATAGCTAATGGTTGGATTAATTGACAGATGAGGAAAACATCACAGAGATAGCTCTTTGCATAGGGAAGTTAGTTGTTTGCTAATATGAGGCTTAACTTTTCACCATTTAATTCTGAAGTCTTTTCCCTTGGTCTTTATAACTTATTCATAGTTCATAAATATGAGACCAAAAGCTGCAATATTTTCAACATAGTGATGAGAAAATATACATCAAGTATCATTTTGTTTTACTAATGCGAATGTTACTTTTATACACATACACATGAATACCTTTACATACATAAAATATCATTTCTAGAGCCCGTGATACAGAGCAGTTATATTTTAATCTAATTAAAAAATTATCTACAAATAATTTCTAGGTTATTGTTACATCTTTAAAATAACCAATGCACAGTGGTTTATTATAAAATGAGTCATATGTTATCTCAAAGATGGATCTAAGTGTTACAAATTTGAAAAGCCATAAAATATTTATACTAACTATACTTGTGCAATGATTGATTTTATATTTTGTTATTAGTTGAGTAAAACTTTAAGACTTTTGATGTGTCCAAAACTTCTGGTGCTAAGTGTAATACACTATAAAAACATAAGCATTTACTGTTCCTATGAAACTTATAATTCACTTAAGAAAGCAAGATATATAAAAATGGAAAAATTAGAGCTGTCAGAGTTTAATTAAAATTATTTATTATGTGCTGTGGTAAGAAACCAATGTATCATAAGAGATTATAAAAAGGGTTACTGTAGTACTGTAGTTCACACTAAAGTAATTCTGCAAAGATTTTGTAGAGATAATGGGAACTCAGCTGGACTATAATGTTTTTATTTATTTCTAGGAGAGAGAGAGAGAGAGAGACAGCATGAGCAGGGGAGGGTCAGAGAGAGAGGGAGTCACAGACTGAAACAGGCTCCAGGCTCTGAGCTGGCAGTCAGCACAGAGCCTGACGCGGGGCCCGAACCCACGAACCGCGAGATCATGACCTAAGCGAAAGTCGGACGCTCAACCGACTAAGCCACCCAGGCGCCCCTCAGCTGGACTTTAAAATATTGATATATATTGAATAGTGGAGGTTAAAGGAAGGCATTAGTTCTGGAGAATAAGGTGAATAAAGGCATGGATATGGTAACTAACATGAAATATATGAGAAACTTTATCTTACTACACAAGATAGCATGCTTTTGAAATGAGCATCAGAGGGGTACCTGGGTGGGTGGCTCAGTCGGTTAAGCGTCCGAATTTGGCTCAGGTCATCTCACGGTTCATGGGTTCGAGCCCTGCGTCAGGCTCTGTGCTCACACTGTCTCACTCTCTCCTTCTCTCTCAGAAATAAATAAAACAGGGGCGCTTGTGTGGCTTAGTCGGTTAAGCGTCCGACTTTCGCTTAGGTCATGATCTCACGGTTCGTGGGTTCAAGCCTCGCGTCAGGCTCTGTGCTGACTGCCAGCTCGGATCCTGGAGCCTATTTCAGTCTGTGACTCCCTCTCTCTCTGACCCTCTCCTGCTCACGCTGTCTCTCTCTCTCTCTCTCCTAGAAATAAATAAAACATTTAAAAAAGAATGAAATAAAACATTAAAAATTTTTAAAAAGAAAGAAATGAGTGTCAGATGAAAGTAACAACATTTTAATTGTTTTGAATTTAATAGCGACTTGCTAAAGATCCCTGAAAAGAACAATGACCTAAAGGGAGTGCTATGGACTGAATATTTTTGTCTCTTGAAGTATCATATGCTGAAAACATAATTCCCAATGTAAAAGTGTTTGATGGTGGGACCTTGAGAGGTAGTTAATTCATGAAAATGGAGCCATTAATAAGATTAGTGTCCTTATGAAAGAGGTTGCAGAAAGATATCTTGCCTCTTCTGCCTTGTGAGGAGATAGTAGAAAACTACTATGAGCCAGAAAGTGGGCTTTCCTCAGATGTCAAATCTACCGGCACCTTAATTTGGGACTTACCAGACTCCGGAACTGTGAAAATCAATCTCTGTTGTTTATAAACACAGACTTTGGAATTTTTTAAATGTTTTATTTATTTCTGAGAGAACGAGAGAGAGAGAGATCAGGGGAGGGTCAGAGAGAGAGAGAGATACATAATGCAAAACAGATTCCAGCCTCTGAGCTGGCTGTCAGTACAGATCCCGACACGGGGCTCGACCCCACTAACTGTGAAATCATGACCAGAGCTGAATTTGGACGCTTAACTGAGTGTCCCACCCAGGTGCCCCTGGAATTTTTGTTATAGAAGACTGAACAGATTACGACAGAGAGGTATTTTTTAAGGAAAATTATTCTAGTAATTAAAATTATAATTCAGAGAGCCATGTCTTATACTACATTCAATCTTATAATATTTGGTATTTTAGCAAATACCATGAAGATTAATTATTTACTTTAAATTTTGACACAGTTGAAACTTAAAATTGATGCTATGTATTTCTGATATTTCAGGAAGATTCAGTGAGTGAAATTATTTCTGGATTACAAGTTTTCACCTAAATTATTATTCCTATAACACAAAAGATATATTGACCTACAGATTTTTGTTAAACATTATTTTGTAATATAAGTGGAGTGAGTCCTACATATTCATTTTACTATAGTCAAAAGGAAAAGTTTTCCAATTAGTATAAGACAATATAAATTATGTAAATACAAGAATGCATTTAATAGACTAGATGACCATGGGAATATTTTATATTTTGTGAATATCTGAAAAAGTTCAATCCAAGCCATGGCAGAAGAATAACAATCTAAAATATCATTGTAAGCAGGGCGTTTGAACTCTGGACTTGATTATATGCATGAACTCATTCTGGCACAATAGACAACTGTACAGATTTATGTACACAAACTCTGCTATGTGAGACAGATATCGACCTTACAACCCATTGGCAATGAAAACGCAGTGTAGTGGCGTATACAGATAACTGCTAATGTCTACGTAGTGAAAGAATACAGTAGTTGAATGAGGTGTTCACTACACTGTTTTTTTCAAACAGTTAAGTATAACACACTCAGCTATTACTTCCATGCGTGTGTTTTCAAACATTCCTACATTAGGGAAATAATATGGTAACCGAATGAAGCATTCCACACAGTGTTGATTCACAGAGTTGAGCACCCTGCAGTTCCTTCTTGGGTCTTAGCATCTGTTCTCAGTCACTATCGACGTTTTCCAAGATGACGATAGTTGAATGAGTGATTCCCCAACTTATTCTTTCACGAAGTTGAGTATATCACACTGAACTTATTCGTCCCTGCATGTGTTTTCCAAGGTTACTAACCTAGTGAAACCATAATGTTAATGAATGGGGCATTCTGCACAACGTTATTCCACAGAATCGAGCACCTTGCACTTTCATTACTGGTCTCAGCATCATTCTTAGTCACTGTCTACGTAGTGAAAGATGACGGTAGTTGAAAGAGGTGTTCGCCACAGTGTCCTTTCTCAGAGTTGAGTATAACACGCTCAGCTTTTACTTCCATCCATTTGTTTTCAAACTTTCTTAACTTAGGAAAACAAAAATAATAATTAATGGTGGAATTCTGCCCAGTGTTTTTTCCCATAGTCGAGGACCGTGCATTTTCTTCATTGGTCACAGGCTCTTATTTCAATCAGTATGTACCTAGTGGAAAGATGACTGTATTTCAAAGAGGGGTTCCCCACAGTGTCGTTCTTCCAAGTTGAGTATATCAGACCCAGCTTAAACTTCTATGGGTATGTTTTCCTATGTTACAGACCTAGGGAAACCATATAGTTCCTGAAGGCTGCATTCCGCACAGCATTATTTCACAGAATCCAGCACCCTACACTTCCTTGACTAGTCTCAGCATCATTTTCAGTTACTGTCTATGTAGTGAAAGATGACGGTAGTTGAAAGAGGTGTTCGCCACAGTGTTTTCTCTAAGAGTTCAGTATAACACAGTCAACATTTACTGAGTGACTCTGGGAATAACACTGTGGGATATGCAACAATTAGTTACTATTTTTGTTTCCCTAAGTTAAGAATGTTTGTAAAGACACTTATGGAAGTAAAAGCTGAGTGTGATATACTTAACTCTTAGAAAGAACATTGTGCCGAACACCTCATTAAATGACCGTCATCTTTCACTATGTAGAAAGTGACAGAAGATGATGCTGAGTCCAGTCAATGAAGGGCAGGGAGCTCAACTCTGTGAAACAACACTGTCTGGAATGATGCTTTCAGGTACCATATTGTTTTCCTAGGGTAGGAATGTTTGAAAACACACTTAAGGAAGGAAATGCTGAGTGTGATACAATCAACTCTTAGAAAGGACATTGTGGCGCACACCTCACTCAACTACCGTCATCTTTCACATCATAGACAGTGGCTCACAATGATGCTGAGACCACACAAGGAAGTGCAGGGTGCTCGATTCTGTGAAATAAGGCTGTAAGGAAAGCCGCATTCAGTAATCATATGGTTTCCCTAGGTTAGTAACGTTGCAAAACATATTCAGGGAAGAATAAGCTCAGTGAGAAATAGTCAACTTCGAAAAGGAACATTGTGAGGAATCATTGATTCAACTACCGTCATCTTTCAAAATGTAGATAGTGACTGAAAACAGATGCTAAGACCCACGAAGGAAATGCATGGTGCTCAACTCTGTGAAACAACACAGAGTGGAATGCTGCATTCAGTCACCATATTGTTACCAGAGGAAGGAATGTTTGAAATAACACGAATGGAAGTAAAAGCTAAGTGTGTAGTACTCAACTCTGAGATAGGACACGGTGACGAACATCTCATTCAAACACCGTCATCTTTCACTACGTAGACAAAGACTAAAATGATGCTGAGACCAGTGAAAGAAGTGCAGGGTGCTCAACTCTGTGAAACAACACTGTTGGAATGCGGCATTCAGTTACAATATTGTTTCCCTAAGGTAGGAATGTTGGAAAACATTCGCATGGAAGAAAAAGCTGAGTGTGTCAACCTCAACTCATAGAAAGAAAACTGTGGCGAACACCTCATTCAAAGACTGTCATCTTTCACTATGTAGATACTGACTGAACATGGTGCTGGGTACAGTCACGGAAGTGCAGGATGCTCGCTTTTGTGAAAAAACGCTGGGCGGATGGTTGCTCGAGGTTAGTAATGTTGAAAAACACATGCAGGGAAGAATAAGCTCAGTGTGAAATACTCAACTTCGAGAAAGATCATGGTGGAGAATCACTGATTCAACTAAAGTCATCATTCAAAACGTAGATAGTGAGGGAAAACAGATGCTGAGACCCACGATGGAAGTGCAGGGTGCACAACAGTGTGAAACAAACCTGTGTGGAATGGTGTATTCAGTTACCTTATTTTTCCTTGAGGTAAAAAAGTTTGAAAACAAAGCACAAAAGTAAAACCTGAATGTCTTATACTCAACTCTGAGAAGGAACACCATGGGGAACACCACATACAATGACCGTCACCTTTCACTATGTAGATACAGACTGAACTTGGTGCTGGGTCCAGTCAAGGAAGTGCAGGGTGCTCGATTCTGTGAAATAACGCGGTAAGGAAGCAGGATTCAGTAACCATAGGTTTCCCTAGGTGAGTAATGCTGGAAAACAAATGCAAGGAAGAAGAAGCTCAGTATGAAAATACTCAACTTCCAGAAAGAACATGGTGGCGAATCGCTAAGTGAACTACCGTAATCCTTCAAAACGTAGAGAGTGACTGAAAACAGATGCGAAGACAAACGAAGGAAGTGCAGGGTGCTCCTCCCTGCGAAACTCCACTGTGTGGAATGCTGCATTCAGTGAGAATCTTGTTCACATGAGGAAGGAATGTTTAAAAACACACTTATGGAAATTAAAGCTGAGTGTCTCCTACTCAACTGATAGAAAGGATACTGTGGCGAACACCTCATTCAACTCCCGTCATCTATCACTATGCAGACCGTGACAAGAAAATGATGCTGAGACCAGTCAAGGAAGGGCACAGAGCTCGACTATGGGAGAAAAAAGGTGCGAAATGCAGTCATCAAGTATTATTGTTATTTACTTAAGGTACGAATGTTTGGAAACACACCTATGGAAGTAAAAGCTGAATGTGTTACACGCAACTCTTGGAGTGGACGCGATGGGGAACATATAATGCAACTATCCTCATCATTCCCTACATAAATAGTGACGGCAAATGATGGTGAAACCAGTCAAGGAAGTCCAGGGAGCTCGACTCTAGGAACAATGGGCGAAATGCAACCATCAGTTACTCTTGGTCTTTCACTAAGGTAACAATTTTTGGGAACACATACATGGAAGGAAAAACTGAGTGGTTGAACACATCTCTTGGAATGGAAAATGTCGCGCACACACCATGCAACTACCATCATCTTCCGCTACGTAGGCTGTGACTGAACAAGGTGCTGAGTCCAGTCAAGGAAGTGCAGGGTGCTCAATTGTGTGACATCACGCTCTATGGAATGCCGTACCTGGAACCCTATGGAGCCCCTAGGTCTGTCACGATGGAAAACACACACATAGAAAGAGAAGCTGAGTGCGATGGACTTAACTTCGAAGAAGGACACTGTGGGGAACCCCTCAGTGAAGGAGTGTCATCTTGTGAGAAAGTATACACTGACCGAAGAAAGAGGCTCAGAACAAAGAACGAAGTGTTGGGAGATAGCCTATGGGAGAAACGCTGTGCAAAATGCAACAATCACTTCTTATCTTGGTTTCCCTAACATCAACTGGTGAAAAACACAGGCCTGGAAGTGAAAGCTGACTGTGTTAGACTCAACACTTAGGAAGAACACTGTGGGGAAAACCCCATTCTACTACCATCATCATTCACTAAGTAGACAGTGACTAGAAAGGACGCTGAGACCAGTCCAGGAAGGGCAGGGTGCTCGATTCTGTGAAAATGCGCTGTGCAGAATGCCCCGTACGGAAACCATAGGGACTCGCTAGGTGAGTATGGCTGGAAAACACATTCATGGAAGAAGAAGCTCAGTGTGAAATACTCAAAGTCCAGAAAGAACATGGTGGGGAATCTCTGAGTCAACTACCGTCTTCCTAGAAAACGTAGACAGTAACTGGGAACAGATGCTAAGACCAACGAAGGGAGGGCAGGGTGCTCTTCTCTGTGAAACCCCACCATGTGGAATGCTGCATTCAGGGACCATACTGTTTCTATCAGGAAGGAATGTTTGGAACCACGCTGATGGAAGTAAAAGTTGAGTGTGTCGTAGTCCACTCATAGAAAGAACACTTTGGCGAACACCTCCTTCAACTGCCGACATCTTTCCCTTCGTAGACCGTGACTGAAAATGATGCTGAGACCAGTCAAGGAAGGGCACGGAGCTCGACTATAGGAGAAACAAGGTGCGAAATGAAATCATCAGGGATTCTTGTTATTTCCCTANGGAAGGGACTCGGTGGGGAACACGTCATTCGACTACCCTCATCATTCACTACGTAGATAGTGACGAAACACGATGCTGAAAGCAGTCCAGGAATTGCAGGGAGCTCGACTATCCGAAAAACACTGCGCCAAATGCAACAATCAGTTCTTCGATTTGTTTCCCGAAAGGAAGAATATTTGAAAACAAACGCATGTAAGTAAAAGCTGAGGGTGTTATACTCCTAGGATCGAGGAGCACCGTGGCGAACACCCCATTCCAGTACCGTCATCTGTCCCTGCGAAGACAGCGACTGACTAGGATGCTGAGACCAGTCATGGAAGGGAAGGGTGCTCGATTTTGTGAAATAAGGCTCTAAGGAAAACCGCGTTCAGGAACCAGAGGTTTCCCTAGGTGAGTAACGCTGGAAAACACATGCAGGGAAGAAGAAGCTCCGTGTGAAAATACTCCACCTCCAGAAAGAACATGGTGGGGAATCACTGATGGAACTACCGTCATCGTTCACAACGTAGACAGGGACTGGAAACCGAGGCTAAGACCCAAGAAGGGAGTGCAGGTGACTGCAGTCTGTGAAACAACACTATGGAATGCTGTACTCAGGTACCATCGGGCTTCCGTAAGGAAGGAATGTTGGAAAACACGCTGCTGGAAGGAAAAGTGGAGTGTGTTAGAATCCAACCATAGAAAGAACACAGTGGCGAACACCTCATTCAACGACCGTCGCGTTGCCCTACGTAGACCTTGACGGAAATGGATGCTGAGACCAGTCAAGGAAGTGCAGGGAGCTCGACTCTGGGAACCACAATGGGCGAAATGCAACCATCAGTTATTCTTGTTCTTTCACTAAGGTAACAATGTTTGCAAACACATACATGGAAGGAGAAACTGAGTGGTTGAACTCATCTCTTAGAATGGAAACTGTGGCGCACACCCCATGCAACTATCATCATCTTCCGCTACGTAGACAGTGACTCAAAATGGTGCTGAGTGCAGTCAAGGAAGTGCAGGGTGCTCAATTCTGTGACATCACGCTCTATGGAATGCTGTATTCAGGAACCCTATGGAGCCCCTAGGTCTGTCATGATGGAAAACACACACATAGAAAGAGAAGTTGAGTGCGATGGACTCAACTCCGTAGAAGGACACTATGGGGAACCCCTCAGTGAAGGAGCGTCATCTTCCCACGAGGTATACAGTGACCGACCAAAGAGGCTGAGACCAAAGAACGACGTGCTGGGAGATAGCCTATGGGAGAAACGCTGTGCGAAATGCAATAATCACTTCTTATCTTGGTTTCCCTAACATCAACTGGAAAAAACCCAGGCCTGGAATTCAAAGCTGACTGTGTTAGACTCAACGGTTAGGAAAAACACTGTGGTGAACACCCCATTCTAACACCGTTATCTTTCACTAAGTAGACAGTGGCTGAAAAGGATGCTGTGACAAGTCCAGGAAGTGCACGGTGCTCCATTCTGTGAAAATGCGCTGTGCGGCATGCCGCCGTCCAAAACCATAGGGTCTCGATGGGTGAGGAACGCTGGAAAATACATTCATGGAAGAAGAAGCTCAGTGTGAAATACTCAACTTCCAGAAAGAACATGGTGGGGTATCTCTGAGTCAACTACCGTCATGCTAGAAAACGTAGACAGTAACTGAGAACAGATGCTAAGACCAACGAAGGGAGGGCAGGGTGCTACTCTCTGTGAAACAACACCATGTGGAATGCTGCATTCAGGGACCATACTGTTTCCATCAGGAAGGAATGTTTGGAACCACACTGAAGGAAGTAAATGTTGAGTGTGACGTAGTCCACTCCTAGAAAGAACACTGTGGCGAACACATCCTTCAACTGCCGACATCTTTCCCTTTGTAGACCGCGACGGAAATGATGCTGAGACCAGTCAAGGAAGGGCACGGAGCTCGACTATAGGAGAAACAAGGTGCGAAATGAAATCATCTGGGATTATTCTTATTTCCCTAAGGTACTAGGGTTAGGAAACACACCTAGGGAAGGATAAGCTGAATGTGTTATACTCGACTCTTGG
>NW_024083180.1:0-26303 GCF_003009895.1 Hyaena hyaena | reverse complement strand
ATGGAGGCAGAGCTACGAGCCTTTGAAGAAGAAAGCCAAATGGGTGAAGAACAGATACAGACATTATTGGCAGAGGAAGGGGAGGAGGAAAGACAAAAAGCTGAAGAGAGGCCGAGAGAGATGGAAGAACAGCTGAACGGGGATGAAGAACTAGCGAGAAAGCTAAGCAGTAATACTAATGACCGGGACAGAAATGTCTTGCCTCCTTCGAGTTCAGGAAAATTGGGAACAGTTACAGACAAGTCTCAAACGAAAAGTGAGAAGAAACTCAGCGACGCTGGAGATACTCCGAAGTATGTGTCAGCTACGTTTCAGTTTGCGTCAACATCACAGTCTGAAGTTGTACAAGAAAGCAGGGAAATCTCCGCGTCCGAGGAAACTGACAGCATTGTCCTTAAAAGCCCTATGTGGCAAGATATAGAAATTGACGAAGATGTGCCAACATGTTTTCTTCAAACAGGCCTGGACGCTGAAGATCAGGGTGCACAGTCTTCAGCAGAGCCACCCGTGCCTCAGTTAGATGTCACTGGTAGAGAATCGTGCTTGAAACGAAACATGAAAACGACAGGAGGCAATCGCGATGAAGAGGTTCCTGCCCTAAATCACCAGGGACCGGAAGCCGGCGCTCCCTGCTTTGGAGAAACAGAGAGTGCGTGTACTCCTCGAGGTGGGACACACCTTGAGATCCCTAAAAAGGTCATGAGTGAGACAGAAAATGAAGACGCTTGGCTGCTGACCAGTAACGTTATTGCCAAAGGAACAACCCAGGAAGCTTCTTTTGAGGCAGTCCCGGATCCGTGCATTTCTCCAAAAAGAAGGAAAGTGTTCCCCAAAGCTTCCACAGTGCAAGACAAATCAGAAATCAACGTTACCCAGAATCTGATAGACACAGAACACTCTCTTCTTGACAGAAATAAACAGGAAGAGCTAGACTGGTTGTTCGCCGTGAAGCTTCAGAAAAAATTCATCAAAGAACAGACGACGCCAGACCGGCAAAAAGGATCCCCGGATGCGTATCAGTTACGTGGTACCTCTTCGCTGTACCACTGCCCATTGCTAAGTGGGCTGAAGAAACATTCCAAAGACTGTAGCTTCAAGAGCCAAACTGATAGAGAGCAACCAAAATCTCCAAGAGGCCCAGAAAATGAAAAGTAACAGCCTTCTTTCCAGGTCCAGTTGAAGCATTCAGTTAATGTTAACAGGAGAAAAAATGCCAAGTGCCTCTTGAGATCATAGTAATGTATCTAAAAGTGTCCATTCCCTATGCAGAAAAATATTAGGTGTTTCAAAGGTATGGAAAATAATTTGTGGATAAAGGGAATGTTTTATAATCTAGTAAAGCTGGAATTGTGATGATTTCTGTCATAGACTCTTTGTGATTTTTTTCATTAATTCTGCTCTGTGGTCACTCTCACTGTCCTTAATTAAAGGCCTGTGTGATTACGGGGGAGGAATACATAAATGCGTAACCACGAGTTTCAGCCCTTCCCTTTTTAATAACTGTGATGTACTAATAAGTTTGACCATCCTTAGGAATTTGAAAATGCTTTGGCGAACTCCAGAGAAATCTTCAGGTGCCATTTTCTTTCCAAAAAAGTCATGCCTTTTGGCCTTTGCTTCCTTCCCTTTTTGTCCTAGCTAGTGATCAAAGCAAGCTTATGATACTATACCAAGTAGTTAGGAATTCAGGCAGGGTCAGTTTTCCTGCCGCTTTCCCAGGTATTTGCCGAGCACTTGAAGTGCATCTTCCATAACGCTAACGGAATCTCGTTTTCAGTTCCACTTTAATTATTTTAAGCATTATCGCAATTTTTCCATTGAATATGGTTTATGACAATAAATTTCTAGAAATTACAAGGTTCTGTTTAAAATTGCAGATCATTCATTTGCTTGTAATTTATTTTGCAGTTAAGTAGAGATCAACTTCTTTTTCCCTATTAGTGTTTCCTCAACATTATTTATTAGAGTATCTTGTTTCTTTGTTGGTTCAGTTTACATTAACATCTTGAGTTCTGAAATACACATTTCCACTAGTATTTTTACTTTGTCTTTTGGTTTGTCTCTTCCCATAATAGTACCACTGAGTTCAACTGCTCTACTTAAGAACACACTCTGGTATCCGACTAGGCAAGTCTTGCTTTCAAAATATTTATTTATTCTCACTTTCTTATTGACCTAAGTGAGCATGTTGCAAAATTTGTGGTAAAAAAATTCCTGGCTTCTTGATGTTAGACTTGATTTAGAAAATACTTTGGAGAGAGTTGGCAACTTTAAGATACTCAGTCTTTGTAAGCAACACCATAGTGTGTCTTTTCAACTTATTTAAGTGTTCTTTATTTGCTGTAGTTGAGTTTTATCGTTTTCTGCTCATGGATCCTGCTCATTTTATCTAATTTGCTCTTAGATACTTTATATTTTCTTGTTTAAACCTGAAGAGAATAGATTTTTCATTTTACGTTCCGACTCGTTTTTTTTTGCCATGCTTGTAGTTTATATACTTATTACGTAACTCAGTCTCTTATCGCTCTTTTAATAATTTAAATATATTTCATTTAATTTTTGTTGTACTTCTGAGACTGTTAGTACTACCTTTTTCAAAAAATGCTTTTGTCTCTTCTTTTTCTGGATTTATAATCTGTATCTGGTCATATAACTTAAGTAGTATTAAATAAAGGTAATGAGAATGATCCTATTTCACATATTTTTGACTCTAGAGGGAAAACGTTGATTGCTTTTCCCTTTAGCATAAAAATATATATGAAAGGTACATGACAAAGTATATAAAATGTATAGGTAAATATAAATAAATATATATATCAGTGAGAAATCGATAAGCCATCATGTTTATAACATTTTGTGGTTTTTTGTTTTTTTATTTTTTAATGTTTTATTTATTTCTGAGAGAGAGAGAGACAGCGTGAGCAGGGGAGGGTCAGAGAGAGAGGGGAAGAGACAGAATCGGAAGCAGGCTCCAGGCTCTGAGCTGTCAGCACAGAGCCCGATGTGGGGCTCGAACCCAAGAACCGTGACAGCATGACCTGTGCCGGAGTCGGACGCTTAACCGACTGAGCCGCCCAGGTGACCCTATAACACTTTGGCCTTCTGAATTTTCAAAACATGAATGGGAATTTCATCACTTGCCTCTTAAACCTCCAACTGAATAATGATAATTTTTCTATGGTATAATGACATGATCCATAGCCTTTCTAATACTGAACCATATGACATTATTTTAAGAAAGCATATCACGTGTGACTGTGTTTGTTAACATGTTGCTGGATTCAGTTTGCAAGTACCCTTTTAGGATTTCTTCAGCTATATTAATTAAGGCCATTAATTATTTTGTTCTTGTTTGTCAGGTCTTCTATTTTTTAAGTTTTTATTTCAGTTCCAGTACAGTTACCATACAGTGTTATGTTTGTTTCAGTTGTACGATACAGTGATTCAACCATTCCACACATCACCCAGTGCTCATTATAAGTGCCCTCCTTAATCCCCCTCACCTATTTAACCCATCCTGCCACCTCCCACCCCTCTAGTAACCATCAGTTCTCTATAATTAAGAGTTTTCTGGGGTGCCTGGGTGGCTCATTCGGTTAAGCATCCGACTTCAGCTCAGGTCATGATCTCACGGTTCGTGGGTTTGAGCCCTGCATTGGGCTCTGTGCTGACAGCTCAGAGCCTGGAGCCTGCTTCAGATTCTGTGTGTGTGTCTCTCTCTCTCTGCCCCTCCCCTGCTCGTGCTCTGTCTCTCTCTGTCTCTCAAAAATAAATAGACATTGAAAAATAGAGTTTGTTTCTTGGTTTGTCTCAGTCTCTCTTTTTTTTTTTTCCTTTGCTCCTTTGTTTTGTCTCTTAAATTCCACATGAGTGAAATCATATGGTATTTGTCTTTCTTTGATTGACTTATTTTGCTTAGGATTATACTCTGTAGCTCCAACCATGTCATTGCAAATAGCAAACTTTCATTCTTTTTTTCCTCCATTCTTACGACTGAATAATATTCCATTGATATTATATATACCATATTCCATGATATTATATATATAATACCATATATATATATATACCATATATATATACACACACCATATATATATATATGTATACACACCGTTTCTTCTTTATCCATTCATTAAGTGATGGTCACTCAGGCTGCTTCCATATCTTAGCTATTGTAAATAATGCTGCTATAAACATAGGGGTGCATGTATCCCTTTGAATTAGTGTTCTAGTATTCTTTGGTAAACACCCAGTAGCATGATTGCTCTATCCTCAAGTTGTTCTATTTTTAACTTTTTGAAGAACCTCCATACTGTCTTCCACAGTGGCTGCAACAGTTTGCATTCCCACCAACAGTGCATGAGTGTTCTTTTCTTTCTTTCTGGTGCAAGGTGATACCTCATTGTAGTTTTGATTTGCATTTCCCTGATGATGAGTGATGATGAGTATCTTTTTGTGTGTCTGTTGGCCATCGTTCACTCTGATCAGCTGGGACTTATTCCTGGGTTGCAAGGGCAGTTCAGTATTCACAATTCAATCATTGTGATATATCACATCAGTCAGAGAAAGGATAAGAACCGTTGGTTCATTTCAATAAATGCAGAAAAATCTTTTGACATAGTACAATATCCTTACAATTAAAAAAAAAAAAGAACCTCTGATAGTAGAGTTGGGGAAAAACAACAGTGCACGAGCAAATCAGTCTTGTCTCTTTTAAGCTAACTGATGTAATTCACACATTGTGTTCTCATCCAGGCCAATCATTTTACCGGCATAGGAATCCGCATCATTGGTATCACAATGGTCTGCACAGCCTGCTTGGGTGTGTAAATCAGTCTAACATTGGTATTGCATATAATTACTGTGCATCCACGCAAGTGGATTCAGTTTCTCTTTCAAAGCAGAGGCTCCTCCAAGGACTCAGGTGCAGGCAACGTATTTGGGAATGGGCTCCAGGAACAGGAGTGAAAGACTGAGAATAATGGGAGAGTGAACAAAGAAAAATCAGTAAGAAATGTGGAATTGAACTGGTGAAGTGATGTGCTCAGTCTCTGTGGTGGCCCTCTGAGAAACTGTGGGAGTATATTTAGAATTGTCCCTCCAGCATTTATCCACCAATTCCTATCTTAGTTCATTGAGGGTTTACCCCTAGGAACACTCTCACCTCCTGACTGCTCTCCTGGATTGCTGAGTGAGTAAGTAGGCTTTGCAGAAACTGTGGGTGATTGAGGTAGGTAGGATGTGAAAATACAAAGGGCACTTGAAAGAGGCGCAGCTGAAGTTGGAGGCAAAGAGGTTTCGCCTGGGGCACCAAAACCCTCTGTTAGAACCACCGTTTTTGGGGCACCTGTGTGGCTCAGTCAGTTAAGTGTCCGACTTCGGCTCAGGTCATGATCTCGTGGTTCGTGGGTTTGAGCCCCACGTCGGGCTCTGTGCTGACGGCTAGCTCAAAGCCTGGAGCCTGTTTCAGATTCTGTATCTCCCTCTCTGTCTGACCCTCCCCTGCTCACGCTGTCTGTCTGTCTGTCTCTCTCTCAGAAATAAATAAATAAACATTAAAAATTTTTCCAAAAAAAGAAAAAAAAAAGAACCGCCTTCTTTACATCAGACTTAAAAATAAAGATCATATTTTGGTCTCCATATACCTCATTCCTCCTTATCTGTTTTTTTTAAGTGTTTATTTCTTTTCTGAGGGAGCTTGCAAGCATGAACCTGAGTCGGGGAGGGACACAGAGAGACGGAGACAGAGGATCCAAAGTAGGCTTCACACTGACAGCAGAGAGCCTGACCTGAGCAGAAACCAAGAGTTGGGTGCTTAACTGACTAAGCCACGCAGGTACCCCTTCCTTGTCTATTTTTGAATAGATTTAGAAATGCAAATGGGTGAGTAGTGTTATTGTTGTTATTTGATTTGGAATTCTTAAAATTCTAATAGTAGCAACCCAAGATTCCTTTTTTTTTTTTTAATTTTAAGCATTTATTTATTATTGAGAAACAGAGACAGAGCAAGAGCATGAGAGGGGCAGAGAGTGGGGGAGACACAGAATCCAAAGCAGGCTCCAGGATCTGAGCTGTCAGGACACAGCCCAACGCGGGGCTCGAAGTCACAAACTGCAAGATCATCACCTCAGCCAAAGTCAGATGCTTAACTGACTGAGCCACCCAGGCGCCCCAACCCAAGATTTATTTCTAACTGTTATAGACCTTGTAAGTGAACTAAATTTTAAAGTATTTTATACCTCCAGCACTACAAAAATAAATATATATTAAGTTAATGATTCCAGCATTATTTGTGATTGTAAAATATTGGAAACAGTTAAAATTCCCATCCACAGGAGATGACTGAACAAACTTTATAGTACATCTACACAGCGGAGCGTTACAGGGTTGTAGAAAAGAATGTGGAATATCTCCAGGAATGGATATGGGGTGGTTTTCAGGATATGTTGTTAGGTAAAAACCCTAAAGTCCACAAAAGCATTTAGTACATGATACCTTTGTGTAAGACAGAGGAGAGGGTAAGAATGTATCTGCTTATTTTTGCAAGAGGAATCACAGGAATGTGGAACAGAAACTAATGAGATTAGTTATTTATGAGGGTGGGTAATAACAGGGTGGAATGGATACAAGAGGGAGTGATAGTTTTTGAGTATATTTTTGTATAGCTTTTACTTTAGGAAGTTTTTTAATGTATTGCATATTGGAAAATAAAATTGAGTCGACACGGATGAATTTAAAAAGCTGAAAGTAAACTGAAACAAATAAATATAACTGTTTTTAATGTGAATGACATAAGTTACAGAGAAAAAAATAAAACTAATCAAAATAATTTGGAACACAGTACTTTGATTACATGCCTTCAATCTAAATACAAAAAAAGAAGTAGAAGGAAATCTTAAACTCTTCGATGTGATTTTTTTTCCATAGCGACATGGATATATCAGTTCTGTATTTCAGTAATGAGAAAATAAAATATTGATGTTTCAGGAAGCCAGGATCTCTCATTTTTAGGATGAAAGAAATATAACACGAACTGAGAGAAGGCAAGGCAAAAAAATACATGGCACTGGATTTGAGTGAGAAATTCCTATGTGGTAATTAGTGTTCAGATACTAATTTCTAAATACCATTCCACGTTAAAAAGGGAAATGGCTGGTTCCAGGGCTGCAGAAAGGAAAATACAAGATGCATCTGGTCCATCTTTTTTGTGCCATAAATTACGGAAGCACTTAAAAAAACATAATGACATTTCAACAAAATATACAAGCCAGCCTGAAGGAGCTGAGGCTAGCCAAATTTGGGGGAAATGAGTAATAAATTGAATGATGGTAATGAAATATAACTTGTTTAAAATGAGAATTCATTAGTCCATACTAACACACACACACACACACACACACACACACACACATACACACACATACATAAATGGGGAGGAGAAGCTCTCCCTTGCAGGACACTGCCAACTTAATATAGAGGAATTGATAGAGTTAGGCAATGGCCATTTCATGTTTTTAATTTTTTATTTATTTCTGAGAGAGAGAAAGACAGCAGGAGCAGGGGAAGGTCAGAGAGAGAGGGAGGCACAGAACCTGAAACGGGCTCCAGGCTCTGAGCTAGCTGTCAGCACAGAGCCTGATGCGGGGCTCGAACCCACGAACTGTGAGATCATGCCCTGAGCCGAAATCGGACGCTTAACTGACTGAGCCACCCAGGCGCCCTGGCGATGGCCATTTCAGATAAAATCATCAATTGACGTTAATGCTGTTCGCTAAAAGTTTGGCTAACGGGATATTTGCCTAGGCTAAAAATATCTTCCCCCAATTTCTTATTAATTACAAAGGAAGTTTTCAGTGAAAACACTTGGGGGATACATGCATTCCACGTGATTAAAGTTAACATCACTAATAATGAGGAAAACAAACTTCAAGCAGCTCCTGATAGGAAGCACTAGAAACAAGACAAAATCCATGTAGTGTCTGTGACATCAACACCTAACCTGGATCTCAACATGACATAGCATTAGATAAATATAAATTGAGGGTCATTGAACAAAATAATTGATCTATATTCTAGTCTGTAATACTGGGGAACGTTTTTATATAAAAAGGGACTGAAGAGACATGACACCTAAATCCGGTAGTGATCCAGGACAGTGTCCAGTACCATGAGGGAATAACAATATAAAGAATGTCATTAGTACAGTTGGCAAAGTGTGAATACATACATATGTGCAAAATATCAGATAACAGTATTGTAATAGTATTAAATTTGAATTTGATGCTAGTACTGCTTTTTCTTAACGCTGTGTATGCTGAAGTATTAAGGGGTAAAGCATCATGTTGCTGACCAATGATTGCATTCAGTAACTCAGCACAACTAATAAATAACACTAATCAAATTTATTGCACTATAATAACACAGTCTGTAAATCTATTCTTTTTTGAGTATGAAATATAATATTTGTTATATAAGAGGGGAGCAGATGTGGCAAAGTGTTAACATTGGGTCTAGGTGAAGAGTATCTGGGAATTCATTTTATTATTCATGCAACATTTATGCAAGTTTAAAGATGTGTTCACAATAAAACAAAACAATTAAAATGATATAGGTAATACATTTATCTGTAATTTAACATTGAAAATGTGTTTTTTATAAATTCTGTCACTGCTTGTTGGCACACCACAGAGCACTGTACCTGAGACTTGATATTCTGTAATAATTGGCACATACTCAATATCTGAAGAACTAGAAAAATAATTTGTGCCCAGTATTTTCTAATTGGCTAGATTTTGTGACTTCATGCATCCATTCTTAGAATGTGAGCCCAAATAAGGGTTTTTCCTCAAGCCTATATGCATAATTTGTGCCAAACTTAAAAAAAAAAAAACCATAAAAGGCATTTCTCTCTAAGTTGGGACACTTACTTTGATCAGTAATTTTATTTTTATTACATTTTTTCATCTAATGATGAATGATTAAAGGAGCTGCTACTTGGCATTGGCCATAATTTTTAAAAATTAATCTACAGCATAAATTCTAGATAAATTCAAAAGATAACATAGATTTCTCAAAAATTAATTTGATCTCCCTCAACCAAGATGCTTTAAATTAAAGACCTGGATGAATTAAATATGATTTCCCTGCCATTTACAGAAGCCTTTTTGAAGTCCTCTGAAGTGTACTTATGACTAGATAAAGGGTTTTTTATCCTATCGATTAAAAATTTAATATATACTTAGATACTGATGACTAATGGGACAGACCAGAACTATTTGTCGGGGAGAAAAATGGCTATGTAGAATTTGACAGGAAAATCACAAGAGTAGATAGTCCTATGTAAAGTATCGTGGATAACTTTTACAAATACGCTGTCTGGACTTAGAATTCCAAGCATATGGAGTGGATCTACTTGTCTTATTATTCCCACTAAATTCAACTAAAAAACTCTGGGTTTATGTATAAATAAACACAGAAAGACTCTAAGAGAATGCAGTAAGAAGGCACATCTGCTAGGGACCTCAGGACCTGAGAAAAGGCAGGGTGGTGAGTACTTCACGTTCTCTTTTTGCCTTCTACCTCCCACAGTTGAAGCTGCAAAAGCTGGCAACCTGGAAACGCTAATGGGTGCAGATAAAAAAAATCACCCGCTGAATTATGATCACAGCCTCACTCGTAACTAATTTAGATGATTTAGATGATGAGAATTTGGACCTTTAAGCTGACAAGACTTACATGAAAATTTGGTTCTGAGTTGATGCTGTAATGGGTTGATACTTTCGGGGACCTTGGGATAGGGTGAACGTATTTTGTGTGGGGTGGGCATCTGTCTTTCTCAAAGGGTGGCCTGTAGTAGAATATTTGCCCCCCCCCCCAAAGAGGCCCAAGTTCTAGTGCCTAAAACCTGTAACGTCTTACCTTACATGGCAAAAGGGACTTTACACAGGCAGTTAAATTGGGAACTGTTCTTGTAAATAATTACTCTCTTCTCCAAAGGAGTATTTTTTTTTTAATTTAAATCCAAGTAAGTTAACATACAGTGTAGTGATGGTTTCAGGAGTAGAACCCAGTGATTCATCCTTCTATTTAATGCCCAGTGCTCATTCAGCAAGTGGCCTCCTTCATGCTCATCACCCATTTAGGTCATTCCCCCACCTATCTCCTCTCCAGCAACTCTCAGTTTGTTCTCTACATTTAAGAGTTTCTGATGGTTTGCCTCCCTGTTTTGATCTGATTTTCTTCTGTTCCCCTATGTTCATCTGTCTTTTTTCTTAAATTCCACATATGAGTGAAATCGTGTATTTCTCTTTCTCGCTTAGCATAATACATTCTAGTTCCATCCAAATTGTTGCAGATGGCAAAATTTCATTCTTTTTGATCGCTGAGTATTGTTCCATTGTGTGTGTGTGTGTGTGTGTGTGTACACCACATCTTCTTTATCTTTTCATCAGTCAGTGTTGGACTCTTTCCATAACTTGGCTTTTGTTGATAGTGCTACTATAAACATTGGGAAATTAGGAACTTTTATTGTTTTTTTAAAATATTCTTATTTATTTCTAGGAGAGAGAGAGAGAGACAGCGTGAGCAGGGGAGGGTCAGAGAGAGAGGGAGTCACAGACTCTGAAACAGGCTCCAGGCTCTGAGCTGGCAGTCAGCACAGAGCCCGATGCGGGGCTCGAATCCACAAACCGCGAGATCATGACCTAAGCGAAAGTCGGACGCTTAACCGACTAAGCCACCCAGGCGCCCCAATTAGGAACTTTTAAATGAGGTTATTCTAGCTTTCTGGGTGGGCTCGATGTAATCACAGTGGATCCTTATAAGGGGAAAAGGGTGGCAGGAGCAACACACTTCTAAGTTATCCATAGGTCAAAGGATGGAGGGTGATTAAAAAAATGGATAAATTGAACCCAAATGAAAAGGCAGCACTTGAAAATTTGTGGGACACAGCGAAAGCAATGCTGAGAGGGAATCTTCTAGTCCTAAATGGATATACCAGAAAAGATTGGAGTTCCTGGGTGGTTCAGTCATTTAAGTGTCTGACTTTGGCTAAGGTCATGATCTAATGGTTCCTGAGTTTGAGCCCCACATCAGGCTCTGTGCTGGCAGCATGGATCCCACTGAGGATTCTCTGCCCCCCTCCCCCACCTTTCCTCTCTTTGTCTCTCTCTCTCTCCCCCTCTCTCTCTTCTTCTCGCTCTCTCTCAAAATAAACATTTAAAAAAGAGGAAAAATCCCAAGTCAAAAATGTAAGCTTTCACTTCAAGAATCTAGAAAAAGAAGACTATATCCCCAAATAGCAGAAAGAAGAAAATAATAGAAGGAAACTATGAAATTGATTTTTTCTGGGTTTTTTTTTCTGTTTTCAATGAGACAAAAAGCTAGTTTTTTGAAAAGATCAATAAAATTGACAAACTTCTAGAAAGACTAACCAGAAAAAGAGATGACATAAATTACTAACATCAGGAATGACAGGATATATCACTATAGCCTCTACAGACATAAAAGGGTAACTGGGATATTACGAATAAGTGTACACACATTTTTTTCACAGATTAAATGAAATGGACCTCTTCCTCAAAACACAAACTACCACAACTCAACCATTATGAAATAAGTATTTTGAAGAGCCCTGTAATTTACAAGGAAACTGAATTAGTTATCCAACAACTTACCATAAAGAAAATCTCAGGAGCAGATAACTTCAATGAAGAATTCTAACCAACATGTAAGGATCTATTATGAGCAAGTTTATACGGTTTCTTTCGGAAAAGGAACAGAAGAGGGAGAAACACTTTCCAGTCCATTTTAGGAAGCTAGTATTACCCTAACTTGAAATCAAGAAATCAAAAAAAAAAAAAAAAAAAAAAGACCAATATACTTGATGAAAACAGACACAAAAATCCTTAATATTAGCAGATAGAAGGTAAAATGTATATAGAGAATTTTACCTTAAAACCAAGCAGGGTTTATTCTAGGAATATGAGGTTGCTTCAATATAAGAAATTAAGTAGCGTAGGAGCACCCAGGTGGCTCAGGCAGTTGAGTGTCTGACTCTTGGCTTCGGCTCAGGTCATGATCTCACAGTTCATGGGTTCAAGCCCTGCATCTGGGTCTGCACCAGCCATGTGGAGTCTGCTTGGGATTCTTTCTCTTTCCCTCTCTCTGCCCTTACCCTGCTTGTGTACTTGCTCACCCTCTCTCTCACACAAAAATAAATAAATAAACGTTAAAAAAATTTTTAAAAATCAATGTAGAGGTGCCTGGCTGGCTCAGTCAACAGAGCATGTGACTCTTGACCTTGGGCTTTTGAATTTGAGCCCTGCTTTGGGTGTAGAGAGTACTTGAAAATAAAATCTATAAAAAAAAATGAACTAATGGAATTCAGGCTAAAGAAATAAAAATGACAGTTATATAAGTAAGTACAGAAGAAGCATTCGACAAAAGTCAACACTCATTTATGATAAAAGCTCTTAGCAAACTAGGAATAGAGTGGAGCTTCCTCAACTGGATAAAGAGTATCTAGTAAAAACCGACAGCTAACATACTTAATGGAAAAATATGAAATAC
Source organism: Hyaena hyaena (assembly GCF_003009895.1). Classification (NCBI taxonomy): domain Eukaryota; kingdom Metazoa; phylum Chordata; class Mammalia; order Carnivora; family Hyaenidae; genus Hyaena; species Hyaena hyaena. The sequence goes on along the minus strand of NW_024083180.1, from coordinate 13,730 downwards.
TTTCCCATTAAGATTGGCAAAAACGCAAAGATGTCAATTCTCCCCACTCTTATTCAACAGCGTGATAGAAGTTCTAGCCAGTGCAACAAGGCAAGAGGTGGAAATAAAAGGCATAGCATTAAGAAATGAAGAAATAAAACTATATTTGCAAATGATATGATTGTCTATATCTAAAGTTACTAAAAGAGAATCTTCCTAGAACTGATAAATGAGTTCAACAGGTTCATGGGATATAAGCTAAACACAGAAAAGTCAACCTCCTTTCTTTATACTAGAAATGAACATTTAAACCTTGAAATTAAAAACAGAATCCCATTTATAAGTGCTCAAAAATACTTAGTTGAAAATTGAATAAAACATATCCAGGACTGGTATACTTACACCTATACATTGCTTGTGAAAGAACTCAAAGATCTAAAGAAAAGGAGAATCAAACCATATCCAGAGACTGGAAGAGTTAAGACCATTTGGGAAAAAAAATTGGGGAGAAATCAGCCTATTTTGAAACTTACTATGTAACCACAGTAATTAAGACTGTAGCATAGGTCATATAATTGATGGAACAAAATAGAGAATCCATAAATAAAACAACACAAATATACCCAAATGAATTGGGCATCCATGAGTAGGGGGAGGAGGAAGAATAGGAAGAGGGGGGAGGATCTAAGTCTTACACAAAAGTTAACTAAAAATGAATCATAGACTAATATAAAACTATAAAACTTCTAGGAAAAGAAATCGTAGAAAGCCTTTAGGATTTAAGACTAGGCAAAACATTTTTAGATTTGATACCAAAAGTATGATCCATAAAAGGAAAACTAGATAAGTTGTACTTCATCAAAACTAGAAACTTTTGGTTTGTGAAAGACCCTGTTAATGTGATTAAAAGATAGGCTATCGGTTGGGAGAGAACATTCGCCAATCACTTATCTGAGAAAGGTCTAGTACCTAGGATTTATAAAGAACTTAGAACTCAACAGTTAAAAAGCAAATAGTTCAGTCAGAACTGGAGCAAGAGACGTGATGAGACATTTTAGTGACAAACATGATATAGATAGCAAAGCACAGGAAGAGATGTTCAGCATCTTCAGTCATTAGGGAAATGTAAATTAAACCATAATAATATATCATTACACACCTTTCAGAATGGCCAAAAATAACAAATAAAAAAGGTCACAGCAGCAAATGCTGGCAAAGACATGGAAAAGTTAACACACTGGTGGTGGCACTATGAAATGCTGTAGCCACTTTAGAAAAGTTTAGAATTTTCTAAACTTTCTAACTGAACTCTTAATTTTGGAATAGCTGTGTATATGCATGAGTTGTACAAAATAATACAAGGAGGTTTCATATCTTTATTTTGCTTAGGTAAATTTTTAATTTTCAGATTGGTTCCATAAAATGTTTATTATTCAAATAAAATATATGGGACAAAATCTATCATTGAATTGATGTTTCCTTGTTCTTGATAGAAAAGAGCAAAATACATATATATACAGAAGAATAACACAAATTGAATGTATATTTTGCTGTTTTGGGGTGGAGTGTTTTAAAGTTGTCAATTCAAGTTGGTTGATAATTTTAAGGTTCTCTTGTTAGGTACTTGCCAATTTGAAATTCATAATTCTGGATGGCTGTATTAATAGCTAATCTCCTTCTTACACCTAATCATATTCATCGTTCTTATCCTAGGAGTGCAAAGTTGGTTTGACATTTAGAAATAAATCAATATTGGGGCGGCTGGGTGGCTCAGTCGATTAAGCGTCCGACTTCGACTCAGGTCTTGATCTCACGGTTTGTGAGTTTGAGCCCCGCGTTGGGCTTTGAGCTGACAGCCAGCTCAGAGCCTGGAGCCTGTTTCAGATTCTGTGTCTCCCTCTCTCTCTGACCCTCCCCTGCTGACATTGTCTGTCTGTCTGTCTGTCTGTCTGTCTCTCTCTCAGAAATAAAGAAAAAAAATTTTAAAAAGAAATAAATCAATATCGGCACCGTACTGCCAAATAAAGAAGACAGCCCATATAATCATCACATAAAAGGTGCAGAAAAAATAAATGATAAAATGTTATTTTTAAAAAACCCTCTGGCAACTAGGAATAGAAGGGAATGTCCTTAATCTGATAAAGGGCAGCTATGAAAAGCCCGCAACTAACATAACACTTAATGGTGAAAGATGAAATATTTTCTCCCTTGGATAGAGAGCAAAGCATGGGTATTTGCTCTCCCCATTTTTATTTAGCATTGTGTTAGAGATCTTGGCCATGATAATGAGATGATAAAAAAGAAATCATAAGGCATAATGATTAAAAATAAAGGAAAACTGTCCTTGTTTACAGATGACATGATTGTATACATGGAAAACACTACAGAATCTTCAAAGAGAATTCATAGAACTGATGTGTTAATTTAGTAAATAAACTATACAAACTCATTATATATAGCTATTGTATTTTCAAGTACTATAAGCTATTCATATATGTATATTCATGTACTGCATATAGCTATTGTATTTTCATGTGCTATAAGTAAGCATTTGGAAAATTATATTTTTAGAAATCCACAAGGTCATAAACAATAAAACACGAGATTATATTTAATGATAAGACATCCATTTCTTTTACAGGTTGAGAGAAATGAAAGCATATCTAAGTGGAACAAAATAATACTATACAAAATAATAAGCTTAGAGAATGAATATTTTTGAAATGTCTTTTCTCTCTAAATTTATGTATAAATTCAATACATTCTCAAGCAAAATTTGACTTTTAGATATCTGTATATGTGTGCATACACACACACAATGAAAATTATATGCACAGAATGATTTGAACAAGAATGTTAATAGCAGCTTTTTCATGATAGTCAAAGTCTGGAAGAACTCAAGTACCTCTGTACAGGAGAATGGATAATTATATTACAGTAAATTTCTATAATGGCATACTGATTCAGCAATATAAAAGGAGGAAATTACTGAAAGAGAAAAACATGGATGACTCTAAAACAAAAACATTAGGTTGAGCAAAATAAAGCCAGAGACAAAAGAATACGCACTCTATTAATTCATTTATATGAAGTCCAAGAGCAGGCAAAAGTAAGCTATGTTGATTGAAATCAGACGTTTTAGCCATTCTGAAAAGCATCTGGGATGATGGTCTTTAAAGGGACAGAAGAAGATTTTCTGGGACAATTTTGTATTGTCCTGGAAACTTTGTATATTTTGTTTCAAAGGTTCATGATATGGATGTATGCGGTAAAAACTAATCAGACTGGACAGTTAGGATCTCTTTGTTTGATGTGAATCATACTTCAATAAATTAATGTTACTCTGGCTATTATTGACCAATTGAATGGCCTCATAAGTGTTGAATTCTGAGTCAAAAATATTTTGGAAATTTAATCAAAACATTTTTAATGTTTTTTGGACACAGGACATTGGCAGAGAAAGTTTGTAAAAGAAAAGTGCCCACTGATAAGCACTGCATAAGAATGCCTTTCCTCTCCAGGGTTGTTCCATCTGCCTTGAGGCTGTGTGGTTAGAATTCACAATACCAGACAGGAATGTCCTTGACACGGTTATGATGATCTCCATCATTGCTTCAGCAAGAGTAATGTTTTAGTGTCTTCTTTCTTCCTATTTAAATTATGCTGTTAGCTTTAAGCCTCAGGGCAGAAGTACAGTAAAGTGGATAACTAATTGAAACATTTAAAACAACCAGACAGCAGTATTCATGAGCCATCACAATGAACTAGCACAGAAAACTGCCTTCTCGGTGTAAGTATTGATTAGATTAGGAAAGATGTTTACCTGCAGATTAAAGGTTCATCACGGACAGAAATTTCTCTTTTATGCGACATTAACGTCTTCTTTCACAATGTTAGACACACATGTATTTAATAAAACACTCCTTTGAATATAAGCGGAGGCTGTGCTATGTAGACATTCTCTGTGAGGGTATATCAGCTAGTTAAATATTGCTAGAATGGTGTTGCATACCACACCGCCCGGAAGTTCCCTGGTTTAAAACAGCAATCATTTATTCGCATGGATCTGCTCTGCTGACTCATACACCTGCGGGGAAGGAGCTGCAAAGTCACACGGCACAGGTTTTGGATACCAGGAAGAGTGAAGCTTTAGAGCCAGTGATGTAATCCACTGCATGGGGATCTCGAGGTTTGAATAAAAATTCTAAGAAGCCTATTGGTAAAGTATGATTATGAGAGCGTATTGCCCCACTGAATCACCTTGCTGATATATCAAAGTAAACCAGGATCCCTCAACGTTATTGCCTGCAATATAGTCTTGCCTGGAGAATGAATTCTTCAGTTTCCCTCTTTTGCTGTAGATCAATTTGTGGATAATTGACATCTAAACAATATTGAATCTACCTAGGAACAGAGTATATCTCCAATATGTAGTGAGGTTCCTATTGCCTTTTGTTTTTAATTTTAGAGTTTATTTGACCCTTGGTTATATAAAGCCATCTCTTTCTCTCCTTAAAGCAAGGAACATTTTGATTATTTAGAGATTTAAATGATATTACCCAGGCGGAACACAGCGTCTCTTGGGTCATAACCTGTCTAAATTAAGTAGGTTTGCGTTGAGTTTACTGCAAAATAAGGGAACTTAATATTGCAGATCTTGACAACTAAGTTTAAACTTCAGTCCCATTGCTAACACCTATCGCATCTCAAATAAATATTGACAACATTAAGGGTGATAGGTAAATGCTTGAAAGGGCAGAGTGATAAGGCAACTAAAGTCGTATGATGATTTTTGATCTTCTAACACACGATCGGCTTCAGAACTTATTAAAAATTCCTTATCAGTATGCAGTGCCTCATGCACCAAACTTTGTACACATAATCTTCATTCTTCCCTGAGGTGATAAATCCCCCTCCCTACTTCCCTATTTCCCTGCCAACCTAGATTAATATTCTAAAGTCAGATTTGGTAGAGGATTGCAAAGATCTGGACTTAAATTGAAGAAAATTTTAAAAGCCTCAGGCTTTTAAATTTTTTCATAACATTTGAAAACTAACATGTAGTTCAGCCTTTTTCGAAAAATTGTCAGTATAGCTGAGGATCAATCTGGTTACCTTTCTGTCTTCATGACTATAGGATTCCAGTGGTTACGTCAGGGAACTGATGGATCTGGGTCCCCTGGGACATTAGAAGTGGCATCCATGTTCCCAAACTACCCAAGTGTGTGTTTAAAATTTTTTTAATGTTTTATTTATTTTTGAGAGTGAGAGAAACAGACAGACAGACAGTGCGAGTAGGGGAGGGACAGGGAGAGAGGGAGACACAGAATCCAAAGCAGGCCCCAGGCTCCAATCTGTCAGCACAGAGCCTGACACGGGGCTCTGAACTCAGGAACCGTGAGATCGTGACCTGAGCTGAAGTCAGATGCTCAACCCAGGTGCTCAACCCTGAGTCACCCAGGCTCCCTGGCACAAGTTTCTATTTTTACCCCGATGAATAAAGGAATATAATTTTAATCTCTAGGGAGTCCAGCCTTTGCCAAGTATACATGAAGTCTTTATCCTCTCCTAAGGTTGAGAAGATGGCCCTTTACCACATCACAATCACAGAAAGAGGGGAGAGAAGCCACGAATAAATGATAGGCTAATACTGTATGGTACCACCCAAGATTTCCAACTGCAGCAATACAGAATTTTGAAGAATTGCTTTGAAGGCTGTCCCAGCATGGTGACTGCGGGTGCCATCTCAGCGAGTGCTCTAACAGGAGCTGTTCCTCAGAAGTGGCACCAGGGGAGAAGTACCAGACCTGTCAACTACTTGTTCTACGAAGCATGACAGTCTCCACAATCCAGAGAGGAATATTTTAGAGCTATCTGCAAGAGTGATGGACTCCCTATGTTAGGACTTTCCCGTGTCTGAAAGGTCTTGGAAACTGTGACTCACCAGAGAGATTAATGACAAAAGCCCCTCAAAAATGAGTGAAGCTGCTAAAAATCACAGATCCTTAACCTACTAGTTTGGAGAACAGTCCACTGACAGGAACCATCACCAGAATATTTTTGGCAAGAATAATCCCTGGCAGCATAAAATGATGTTGAATTTAGGGAACCCAAGGTCTCTGGTTTTCTCTGGCATCATAACATGCATTAGTGTCTTTCCTCATGCAAAAAGAGATTTGATTTTAGATTGGCCTATGAATAGAGTTCACAGCCAGAATAGCAGTTTTTCACAAAAACCAACTTAAAATTGGAAGTCCCTAAATCTTACATGTGGACTAACCAGTTATGGTAACCTTGAATTCCAACCCATATCGTAGATCCCAGTTAAGTCTGAAAATAGGGGATTGTACACGAAGGATATGTCATGGACCTACAAAATGGGCTTGTTTTTGCCTTTTTCTCTTAGTTTGTAAGGCTTTCATTGAAATGCACATTTGACAGTAGACAGAGCATATTGGCTGCATACTGATTTCAGCTTAATATAATGAGAAGGAATAGAGTAGAAGACGATAGCTGTAGTAAGAACAATTCACTTTGACAAATGTAGATGTCACTAATGCAAATTTAATTGGAACCGGTGAATTTTTTGAACTTGGTGTTTTGCCTGATCTCTAATAGAATGTGTAGGGATATAAGAATTTGTAACAGAAGACTATTTTGTCCCTTTTTAGATTTCATTTAACATCCTATATAACACTAGTATTTAAATAGAAGCCAGTGTATTTCCTGTTGTCCGCATTATATAGCTAACAACCATAACCAGTCTAGTAATCGTGATATTGTATTTAAGAAGGGTAAGGATTGTCCTCACAAAAATAAAAATCTCAGCATTTAATTTTGTTCGGCCTTCAAGTGATAATTTATGAGCAAGAGGTCCCATGGACACTTGGGGCTGGGGTACATATTGAACCTCTGGGCACCTCCCTGTCTGTCCTGGGAATGTGAGTCACCTGGATTTTCACAAAGTGCTGTTGTTTTTCCTCCCATCTTTTTAGACTTTGATTTGGCAGTATTCTGGGTGCCATTTTCATATCATATCAGAAACAACATATCTGATTGCCAAAGTGTTACTTTTATACCTTCTGGATTTCTGACTTGAGAAAATAGCCAAATACTATTTGAATAATAGTTATGAATCTGTGGTTATCTATGGGGTCTTGTTGATGCATACCATACTTAGGTAATTTAAGTGGGGGGTTTATGACCCTGTTTGGACTCATACTTTATTGAGGTCAGCCAAGAAGGGAGTAAAGGGGAAGGAGGAAAAGGAAACTCCCGAGACAGAAATAAGGGGTTTTGTTGACACATACCTGGTAGCAAATTAATTATGTAGAAGGAACTGGTCATTAGGCATTTTATCTATCAAACATCCTATTTTTTAAATTAAAATCCTTCACAGAAACCTTTTCTATATAGTTTCCCTCCAAATAAATTGAATTTGTAATGCTTTTTAATGCTCTAAGCTGTCAAGAAACACATGTTGGAAGTTACTTGCATTCCTATAAAATGCAGTTGATAGATGAAAATAAAACTAGATTACTGCTTATTCTTTTCTTTCACATGAGTTTTAAGTATCTAGGGTTAGTCATAGTTATCTGTTTGGTACAAATTAATAACTCACTCTTAAAACTACTGTATTTCGTTTTCTTGAGTGGTCAGCTATTACAATAATGCACCATAACAATCAATCACAAATATCTTGGTGACGTAGAATAATAAGGATGTATATCTCACGTATCTGTGGGAGGGTACGCTGTAGGTTGGCCAATATAGGCGAAGCTCCACTTCTGTGATTTTGCTGGGATAGCTCATCTCCATCTTTCATCCAAAAGGTAAAATAACTTTTCATATGTTGGTCATCCCCCTCCTGAGGCCACTAGGCTAATCTGGGCATGTTTTCTCACGATAGTAGCAGAAGTACCAGAGACTGAGCCCAGTTACAAAAGAGCTTTTATACTTTGCACACTCTTAAACTTTGCACACATAAATTCTATCATTCCATTAGCCAAAACAAGTCATATCGTCTAATGCGAAATCAAAGGTGGGGAAATAGACTTCAAGTCTTTAACAGAGGGAAGTACAAACTAACATGGAAAGTGGCCCGAGATCAAAGAGGAGAAAAGAATTGGGGCCATGAATGTAATCTAACATTTTTTGTAAACCCAATGTGACACTTCTCCATTTCTCTCTTCAGATGTACATGCATACATATTTACACAACAATATATATACAACGTATGTGTGTATGTAATGATACCATATGTGTTTGTAATATGTACACAATACTTTAAGTACTAGTATTTTCTTATATAGAAATGTCATTTTTCTTAAATCAACACACGGTTGAGAGGAAACCTGTTGTTGAGAGAAAGGGGCAACCTGAATCAATTTATATGATCAGTGGAGTCTTTTTTTTTTAATGTTTTATTTATTTCTGAGAGAGAGAGACAGCGTGAGCACGGGAGGGTCAGAGAGAGAGGGAGATACAGAATCTGAAACAGGCTCCAGGCTCTGAGCTGGCAGTCAGCACAGATCCCGATGCAGGGCTCGAACCCACAAACCATGAGGTCATGACCTGAGCTGAAGTCGGACGCTTAACTGACTGAGCCACCCAGACACCCCTAATCAGTGGATTCTGCACGGTCCCGCACATGCTTTTTTGAAGTTGTTGTGCATAAGAATAGGATATTTGAATGTATTCAAGTGACCAAGTAACCAAGTAACCTTGTTAGATAAGACATTTTTCAGTGCTTTCTTCGAATAGATCAGTCACATAGATAATCCACATTTCTTTTTACCAAAAAAAAATTATAAAATAAATTTGTAGAGATGCCATTGGGAAATTGCCTTGAATAAGTCAGCGACATAGAGGGGAAAAAAGCCCACCCTCTCAGTAGGCATGTCTCTCTCAGAATCCTGTGTATTGCAAAGAGATAGATAAGTAATTGCCTCTAAGGAAATCTCAACCTAGCCTTGCTCAGGTACCTGAGTCACTCTTTAACATTGCCAGTGTGACACTTCAATTTTTTACAACTTCGATAAATCACCACACCACACAGAGCTGAGTATTATGGTGTATCTGCAAAGTTACCAGATCTCATTGCCCTCCCCAGCCCAGCCACAGAAGGCATAAGTTACTCACCAATGAATTTTCTCTTCTTCAGACCTGACCTTCAGTCATTGCTTATCTCAAGTCCTAGTGCATCCCCTCTGCCTTCTACCCCCTTTTTCTTGCTTGGGTCCTCATTACCATTTCCCAAGCCAGTGAAAGAATTTCCTCAAAAGAACCTCTTCCCTACGTCCACTCATCTAATCTAATCCATCGTGTGTATTATTCTCATAGTCTAATCAATATTCTCCCACAGAACACATATATACATGCGAGTCGAAGACCTTCTATGTTCTGCATACCCTGACTTTATTCTGGACCCTTCCTTCCCCCCCCCGCCCCCGTGCAGTTTAATCTTCCAGTCCCCACCAACATCCAGTCATAGGTGACCAGCTCATCCTACTTTGCCTGGACTCTCTAGGTTTTAGCTGTGAAAGTCCCCACATCAGTTGCAGACAAAGCTGAGTGGTGGTTCACTTTAACATACTCTCACTCGTTTGGACACACACACCACATAACGTATTTAATGACTATTTATTGTACATCTCCTATGTGCTTGGCACTGTTCTTGATACTGCAGATTTAGCAGTAAGCAAGACAAGGTATTTTCTTATAGGTTTAAAAATTCTAATATGAAGAGATAGACGATACACAAAAGATATAAATGAATCCACAGTGATAACTGCTGTGAAGAATAAAAGCAAGGGAGAGTGAAGAAGTGGCTGAGTGAGTCATAGATCTTTACACGGGAAAAGGGAAGTTCTAACCAAACTTCTACATACAGTCTATGCTTAATAGTTTGTGTGTATCCTCATGTGCCCTAAGGCACCCAATTCATTCTTTCATGGGTTCATTATTGTAGTTTCTTACACCATAAGTTTTATTCAACACCTACTACCCGCTAGACATGGTTTTAGAAATTGGTGAAAGAGTGAATGAAACTCACCTTCTCCCCACTCTCACGGTTCTCATAGTTAAGCACAAGAAAGATTTGAACCAATGATCGCACAGATATGTTTATACTTGGAAAATGTGATAAGAACTAAGAAGGAACTGAATGGGAAACTGTGGGTGTTTAACAGCAGGATCTGATTTTGATTCAGGTGTTAAGAATATTTTCAGAGAAGTATAGACTAGTACAATTAGCCAGGAAGGAGTGTTGGGAAGGAAAAACATTCTAGAAGCAAGGAGATGGGCATGTGAAGCTCTGAGGAAGGGACATAAAAGCTTCTTCTGGAGCAGAAAGAAAGCCTGTGTGGATCACAGCGAGTAATATGTGATGAGTGCTGAGAAAAGAGGAGAGAATAGATCAGGAAGGCTTTGATATTCTGAGGAATTTTGGTCCTGGTTGCACTTTGGAATCACCCAGGACTTTATAAAATCCTCTTGCTTGGTTCCCTTGGGAGAGCTCTCTAGGGGGAGATTTTGGTTTTGGGTACAGATTGGGTGTTAGGTTTTAAAATATTTCTCGTTGGAGGGGCGCCTGGGTGGCTCAGTCGGGTAAACGTCTGACTCTTTGTTTCAGTTCAGCTCGTGATCTTGCGGTTTGTGAGTTTGAGCCCCGCATCGGGCTTTGTGCTGACTGACATCTCTAAGCCTGCTCAAGACTTTGTCTCGATGTCTGTCTGTCTCTCTTAAAAGATAAATTTAAAAAATATTTCTCAGTGGTGAATGTATTTCCCAATTATAGGCTTCCATTTGTTTCTTCACACAAGAAAAGACCTCACCCCAGTGTTTACATATTAGAACCCTGTATATCTTCCCCAGGTTCAAGTCTTGTCTTGTAAGTTTTTCTTCCTTCTCCTGCTGAAAACAACCATTGTTCTCTTTTCTCTCTGCCCTTTGATGTCTTGTTTAGATACAACCTTAAAGAGCCTCAGAAACGAACACTGATTAAATTGCAGACAACTTTGAACTCTTTTTCTCACCTACCACTTGCTTGTTTGTCTCTGTCTCATTTCTCTCCTCCATGCTGCCTCTCAAAATCTTAGTACCGAAACTTGGCTAAGGATATTAGGTATGAGTTGATGAAATCGAATAGACTACCACCTTAAGAGGAGAGAAATGCCCAAGACAGTACAGTATCTCTAAATCTTAGGTTTACATTCATGAAGGTGAATAAGCTTACATCCAGTCACATTACTTGGCTGTCTCTGAGATAAGCACAGGCAAATGTAATTGTCCTTTTTTATTTAGTGTTCTAAGCTGAGATTGGAAAAAAAAAAAAGATGGCGTTCTGCATCCTCTAAATTTGATCTTACTTTAATGGTTTTATTTTCCATTATAAGTTTTTAAAAGTTGGGAATAAACCTGCGAACTCTTCTTTATTCCTGTTTTTCTGGTGAACCGTCCATCTAAATAGTGTTCATTTGCTTTGGATGTTCCTGGTATCATTTTTAGCTAGTGCCTCTGATCTTGTTAAAGGCACAATCCATTTTTATTTTTTAATCAAGAATTCTGTCTTTGATAGTGAGTTACTGAGAAAGGAATAGATAAAATCTGAACTATTCCAGAGGGAATTTCTCTGGCCTGCTTTGTGGAGATAGTCCAACATCAGACAGGGTTATTAATCATGACTCTCTTCACGGACCTCAAGTCCTTCTTGCTCCTGTTTAAGAAAAAGAGAATCATCTAAATGAAAATTCAAATACTGTATTTCAAACACTCTTGCATGAAAACTAACATATATCATTAATTCCATAATCTGGAAGCACAGATGAGTGGAAGACAGAATAAGATTTCTATCCTAAAACTGCTGTATCATTTTGATGGCAGGTAGAAGAAAAGTAAACTCAAAGAAATTTCAGAAGTAGGAAGCATTTTATTTCACTGACCGAAAAGACTTCTCCAGGGTTGGTTACTTCATAGGCTCAGTGGTAGATACCTTTAAGGATCAGGTTTTTCCAGTGTCTGTTTTGCCGTCCTTCCTGTTTCAAGGAGGTCCTCAGGTTAATTCCTCTCATAACTGTAAGATGGCTGCCGCAGTTCCAAGCGTCACATCCAAACACAATATCCAGAGAAGGATTCCTTGGCCTTCTTTGGTCAGGGGGAAAAAAAAGCCAGGACACACTTCTGAAGTTGTGTTTTTGTTTACCACTCAGAGGACTTTCTCTCACCATTTTGTTGACCAAAATTTCACAACAAATCTACCTCCAGAGGAAATGTTACTGCCACTGTGGTTTCAGTCCAGTCAAGAACTATCTCTTGGGGCTGATTCCCAAAAACACATGGCCCTGTGGAGGAGGGTAGATATACTGAAGAAGAACAAAAAAAGGTAAGAGAATGAGAATGTTGGGAAGGAACCAACTAACAGTTTCTGTCAAAACTGGCATGAGACTTAGGAGATCTCCATTGTAGACCATTATGTTTCTTCTTCTAACCAGGAAGTTACAACATTAAAATCAGAGGCTTAGAAAAGGCTACTTTAAAATTTGGTTGATTTTTGTTGATTTTAAAGTTTCAAAAATGTGAGGAAAAGCCTCTCTTAAGAAAAAGCGGTTTTCATATTACTTTATTTGTTATATTAAAATATTGCAAACCTAGTCCTGGCCTAGAGGATTTTAAATAACCAACTCTGGAAAAAATTTTTTTTTCAACAGTGGCCTCTGGATTTCATTCTCCTGCTGTTTTTTTTTTTTTGTTTTTTTTTTTTAATGAAACAAAATTTTAGCATGTGGACATTTTTTACACCGTGTGTGTCTACAGTGTGAAGATGTGATATTGTTGGTAGGTCAGCGGACTGGGGAGCATGGTGTGGGTCAGCAGTTGGTGTCAGGGTTTGGAGTTGGAGTTCGGGTTAAGGAGGATAAGCTGTTAGAGGTGGAGGGATAATGAGTGTATCTAAAATTGAGGGAGAGAGGGGGATGGGGCTAAATGAACTGTGGAGCTGTGGCAGAGGAGCACTTCCCAGATTGGAGGTTACTTTCATAGCGAAGTGAAATTCTAAGGGGCTTTTGCTAAATGGACTGTATAAATTACTCAGATAGAAAAAGCACTGCTTTCCTGCCCAGGAGACAGTGCAACACTTGGTAGTCAGAGTATTATTCTACTCATTTGCACAAGGAATCTCAAATATCTGTGATGTTTTGACGTCTCAAGAGGGTAAGCACACTAGTCCAGAGATGACTGGAAAGCCTCTCGTGAGCAGCAGCATGCAAGGACAGACACCAGCGGGCAGCAGGGGTGAGGGTTCTTCCTTCAGTGTGTTTGACAGCAGAGGCTTGCCAGGGGATACAAGTCAAAAACATGTTTACTCTCTCAGGTAATGAGAAAGTTTTCATTTTTTTCTTGCGCCTAGCCAGACATGTTTTCTCCACTGCTAACTTCTCTTTTGTGCTGATGTCTGCAATTGCTTTTTCCCCCCCTTACTGTTCTTATTCAGTTTTGTTATCAAGGTTCTGTTAGTCACAGCAAATGATAGAATTGTCTTTGTCTTAATTTGGGGGTTCTTTGAAACATTTGCAGAAGACAGGACTTCTAAGTTCCCTGAATATCCAGTCAAGATTTGCCTGCAGACTCACCTGGCCCTGTTTTCTTTTATGACATAGGATTGCTGTTGTTCTTTTTCCCTACACAGTTTAGTTTCTTAAAACGTTACTGGTATTTGTATATTTTCCATTTCTTTTTGGGTCACGTTGGCATT
>NW_024083179.1:0-26395 GCF_003009895.1 Hyaena hyaena | reverse complement strand
GGGGGGATGGGCATGGAGGAGGGCACTTTGGGGATGAGCACTGAGTGTTATGCAGAAACTAATTTGACAATAAACTATTTGTAAAAAAAAAAAAAAGAGTAGTGTGGATTAACCCTGGCAGTTCCTTACCTATCTCGCCCCCAGCACTTACCACCACCAGGTGGTGGCTATAATGATGGTCAGAAGTCTAAACTGTGTCTGTAGGTTTGTGTTCCTCCTGAGGTGGGGGGGGCACAAGTGGGGGAGGGGTGGGGGGAGAGAATTCTTAGCATGTGCTGCATTGTCAGTACAAAGCCCAATGCAGGGCTCAAACTCACAAACTGTGAGATTATGACCTGAGCTGAAGTCAGATGCTTAACTGACTGAATCACCCAGTCACCCCATGAGGAAATTTTTAACATCAAATATTCTGTGTCTGTTGTCCCACTGTCTTTGATTATCATATATTTCTTTAACAAATGGTATAAAATAGCAAAATAAAGAACTTTGAAAAAATAAGTCATTTTGTACTTAAGCAAGAGCAGTTTTAAGTGTAGTATAGGCAGAAGCTATTTGGGGAACTAAAAGTGATGTAGGAGGTGAGTATGTGGCAATGATGTAAGATAAACACATGTAGAATAGCTTGGAAGTGAAAGGAAAAAGAGAAATAATACCAGGTACAGCAGCATCATGTGAAGTTTGTGAATTTTTGTTTTAAACACAAACCTCAAATCAGGACCTTACACCATTTTTTGTTTCTCCTGGTGACAATATATACTCCAGGAGGAAGCACTGGGAATTGAGGAACACTTCTTATGTATTATAGGGATAATGAGGAGAAGTTTTTAAAGAACCATCGTAGAAAATCTGGGATGTCTATTTTCTGAATATTATGTCTAGAAAAAAGCATGACAGTTGCTGGCATAGAGGGAAGAGTGTGGGAGTAAGGTCTCTTGGCAGTCAAGAATGAGTCAGAGGAGGATAGTGGTGCAGCATCCAAAAGAAAACAGGATTCCTTTTCCTCTAAAACTAGATGGAACGTGTGGAGGATAGATGGAAATAGAAGTGTGTTGATGTGGGTGGTATAGATAAATCAGGCACTCTTATAAGTATTTTAACGTCAGAAAAATAGGATACAAAGTCAACTACCAAAGCTAAGTGTAGGATGGAATTCATTTTGTTTATTCATTCATGCATTCATTCTGCCAGCATATTAAGAAGCTAGCATATAGTGTGATTGGCCTAAGGGATTTACAGACATGTATTTCCAACCCTGGCCCAGAGTAGATACAATTGTGTGTTTGGAATGAATCAAGATAAGGAAATGAAAATAGTGTGGAAACAATATAATTGGACATTAAAAATTAGTACTGGACCATCTAGGACCCAAATCCTAATAGGCAAGCCCCTCCACCACAGGTAGGTGGGAAGGATCTATGGTTGAGGGGCTAGTATTGTGGGCCCCCTGGAAAGACCATGGGGAAGGTGAGTGATGAAAGTGGCATACAAAGTACTGGTCACGGTATTGAAGCTAGAAGGAAAACTTGTGTAAATATAGAGCTGATGGTTTCACAGACAATAAAAAGGTTAGATCATACAGCCAGGTCTTGGAACTCAGTCAAGCATATGGCATTGGGTAAAGCTATATATCTAGTAATGGAGTAGGATTTTGGCCTCCTCCATCCTGTGTATCCTTAAGAAAGTCATTTAGCCTTATCTGACTCTCCTAATCAGCCATTGCCATAGAGACATATTCACCTGTAACATGGGCAGTTTTGTTATTATCAATTGATAGATTACTCTCCGGGTTTATCATCTAGGTTTGTCAAAAGCTGTCTGCCTTCTGCACCATTTTGGTCTATTGTATCTTCCATAGCAACATCAGGAAAAGCAAAATAAACAAAAATCTTTGAGTTTTATGTACTGAATTGTAATGGATATCCACAAGTTTTGGGGACCTGGGTTTGTATATTGACCCAACTACTTAAAACAGTAAATTGAACTTAAGCAAACCACTTTTCCATTCCGAGTCTCACTTTCCCAGTCTGTGAAATATGTTCAGTAATGATTGTCTTCCAGGATTGCTTTGTAAACTCAGTGAGATAATAGAGGTAAAGCAGTTACCATAGTACCTGGCCTATCTATTCACGGAACCCATGAAACATTATTGCCTTATTCTCTCTTTAATTGGGAATAGCTACATCATTGCTGTGAGTAAAATTTGAAGCCTAGAACAGGTCAGTAGCTGAGCTAAAGACATGCAGGGATTCACTCTGGTTTCTCAATCTTATATGACAGAATTCATTTGAGGTCACCATTCTCTTCTTTCTCTCCCTTTGGGGTCCTAGAAACAGGATGCCTCCCACTAACCATATAGTATGTCTAATGTGTTCAAAGCACTTGGCTACAAGTGACAGGATCTCAACTCAAACTAGCTTAAGAAGGACAAAGGATTTTATTGGTGCAGAAAGCTGGGAACTTTGGGACTTCAGGCACAGATGGATCCACAAAATTCAAATTATGCTCTTCAGGTTCTTTCTTCCCATCTATAATTCTATTTTTCTCCTCATGATATGAATATCAACCCCTAAGATTCTCAGATTAATGTTATCCTAATCTAGAAACTTCATCATGGAGAGGGAGCTTCTTTCTCCCAGTGTCTATACATATCCAATTTAGCAATGGACTCTGATTGGGCCTGTTTAGGTTCTATAGTCATCCTCAGAATTGCTCTTGTGGGAGGGGTGTGGGTGGAGGAGTGGAGGAATTTAGAACTCTCATTTGGCCTAGGCTGTGGAACGTGTTCACTACGGGGAGGTGTGAGAGGAGCATGACAAGGTGATCGGTAGCCCCAGTGAAACCACAAGGAATGGGAGAAGGGTTAGAGTGCTAAGCAGACAACCTACAGCTCCTCTACTAAACATAGCCACCGGACATCACTCCTCTGTCACAGTTATGGTGTGCCATGTAATACAAAACAGTGTGGAATGGTGAGATACATGGTCTCCTGGGAAGGTAAACTTATGCAGTACACCATGGAGAGGTGTGGTACACAACTGTAAGGTGAGAGACACTGTGGGAAGCTCAGGAACAGTGTGGTGAGGGATAGTGTTGCCACAAACCCAATATCACTTTCAGCTGCTGGTCTCCCTCACCACCCATTCTCTCATGATCATCAGTTCTCAAGCTTGTGCTCTTTTCTTGCATTGTACCTGGTACTCCCTCCACATAGCCTGGCTATTTCCTCACTGAGCACCTACTTTATTAAGCCATCCCCTGCAGCTGAGTAGCATTTCATCCACTGTCTTTAGGGAAGATACAATCCTGATGACACTACATTACAGCACAGGGCACTTAAGGAGGGCTTGATGGAGAAGATGGGTGAGATCACATTACTGAGAGGGTGAATAGAGCAAATAACTGAACTCTTCCTCATATTCAACAAACATTTATTAACACAGAAATGAGTAAGGCTTGGCCCCCTGTTCACAGAATGCTCAGTACAGAGAGGCAGACAGTCACAAAGCTCCAGTAGATTCACAGTAGAATATCACTGAGGTACAGACAAAGTACTTTGAGGCACAGTGAGAGGGATATAGGGGTGAGGAACAATTTTCCAATTTATATTTTTGTAGAACATTCAGAAAAGGATCCAGAGAAGTCATCTGTGAGTTGAGTTTTGAAGGAGGAATAGAAGCCACCAGGTAAACAGAGAAGGAGCCCTACAGGCTGGCATTCAAAAATGTAGGTAAGTAAGTGGTTCAGGGAACCAGGCATGAATAATAGAAAAAGGAGGGAAAAAAAAGGTGGGGGGGGATAAGGAATGAGTAGGACTGTCAAGTACAAACCCATAGCTCTACTGTAGAAATTTAAAGGTCTTGTTTCCCCATGGAAAGGGAAGTGGGAGAGCAGAAGGTGGTATGTTCTCAGATATGGGACCCTGTCACCTTCTCAATCAGGCCATGGGGCTTGAACATCAAAGCCAGAGCTGGAGTTGTGATCTAATATCCCTAAGCCACTAAACTGTCAAGAACTACTTTTCAGTAGCAAAGAATTTGTATCAATAATGCAGTTCTAAATGGGAGAGAGTCCCTACTATTCATCTTTCTCAGATGCAGTTGATTTTTCCTAAGAAACAGCTCTGCTTCTTTCAAAATCAGATGGGGTGTGGAATCTGAAAGTGAAGGCAGGCTAGAGTTCAGGCCTTGCAGCAATCACAATTGGATGTAAAATGATGGTTAAGATTATTTTTTTCAAATTCTATTTATGTGTCAACATAATACTAAAAAAATATTCACAAGCCCTTTGTTTTGTTTTTCTTATCTCCTCCATTTATTTTTCATACCCGTATGCACTTTAATATGTTTAAATTAAAAATAAACCTTTTAATTTTACTCTTTTTTCTATTTAAAATGTTTTTACTTTTTTATTTACTTTACTTTTAAAATTTTTAAGTTTTTATCCTTTTTGTTTAATATTTATTTTTCATTTAAGTCTCTCAAACTGGACTTCCTTCAGGTATATCTTAAAATTCCCCATTTTCTCTATTTTTTCCTTTTCAAATTTTTAAATATTTATTTATTTTGAGAGAGAAAGAGAGAGTGAGAGAGTGAGAGAGAGAGAGAGAGAGAGAGAACAAGTGGGGGAGGTGCAGAGAGAGGGAGAGAGAACCATGAGATCATGACCTGAGCCGAAATGAAGAGTCAGATGCCTAACCAACTGAGCCACCTAGGCACCACTGAATTTTTTAAATTAAAAAAATATTAATTTTGTCTTGTCTTGAATTGTTCTAAATTTTCCTCCTTTAAAACTTTTCTATAAACTTAAATTTGTATTTTCATCCCATTCTATATTTTTGGAAATTTTATTTCTTAAACTATTCATGAATTTTGCTAACTTCTCATTTTTCAACACATGTATTTCATGGTCTCATTTAAAATGTAACTTTAAGAGCTCCATTCCCTTTTAACTTTTTACTTCTAAAACTTTAAATTTCACTTTTACTTTTTTGTAAACTTTCATTTTTTATATTTGTCCTTGTTTTATTCACTTTACCTTTTTAAACTAAGAATTTCTAAAATTTATTTTTAAGCCTTATTTAAATAATTTTGAAATTGTAAACCAAAAAACTTTTAAATTTTAAAACTTTTCTTTTAAATTATTTGACTTAAAATTTTCAACATTTAAAAACATTTTTTAAAATTAAAAAGGTTTTCTTCTTTTTAAATATTTTCTTGTAATACTTTTTAAATTTTATTTTTCAATATTCTTTTTTTTCAAACCATTTGACTAATCAGCCACAGCTAGAACACCAATTGTGAAGCTTTTTGTTGATGTACAAATACTCCCTGGTTTCACATGGCACTTTTGTAGAAACAAATGACATACAGCAGTGGCAGAACATCTCCATTCCCACTCTCCCCATCTAAAGCATTCTGTTCATTTAATTATGCTTTAATGACCATTTTCAGCCTCTTATCCCTCTTCCCATTTCTTAAGGATGAACAGTCACTAGTTAGTATTTTTTTTCCCTCTTACAGACCCATAAGCCATGGTAAAATAGGTTCTTTATATCAAGGTGCTACTTGTCTTATAGGTGCAGTTGTCATTGTACATGCCAGGGTAGGTTTTTGTCAAACTTCAAGAGATGCTTGTTGTTGTATGGGTATTGTCATTGTCCATTCCAGGTAGGTTTGTGTGTCACTTTAGAATCCTTGTATATTCATTTCTTTTTTTCTTTTTCTGGCAAGTGTCTTGTAAGACTATTCTTTCTCTAGACCCTGTTTGTGATAGAACAGTAAATACCCTTCACTGCAGAGTACATCCTCAATAGTAGCCTTGGTGATGATGGCATCATCACAGCTAAACCACTGGTCCTTTTGTTGCCGGATAAAGCTGGTGTAGTGTCCACTTTCCAAAGTTCCATGGTGATTAATCACTGCAAACAAGGAATACATATTCTCATTGGGTGTACAATCTGTTGGTGGCTGGCCTTCTTTCATTCTGCTTTCCTTAGTGGAGGCCAAAAATGGAGTCATATCCAGCTCCAAGGGAAAAGAGATAAAAGTATTAATCTTTCGTCTCTGTTTACCTATATGTTCAAATCGTTTGAGATGAAAACAGGCCACAATAGGTAATTTCTTCATTGTGAGTTGTTTGGTAGATTCCTGATAGCTTTGGCAATTACTGCATTTGATTTTGGCACTGCTTCCTAGGTACTCTGGCCTTGTAAACCACTGTAGGCAATCTGTGAGTGAGGGAATACCTGGTATGTGGTCATCCCTACTCACTGTGCTGTCAGCTCCCTCGGGACTCTGGGAACTGAATGTGGCACAAGAGCCAGGCAAGTCCAAACTGATGTCCCAGCATGGGTCTATTGTGGTAGAAACACTATGGCAAGCTTGACATGTGACATCTGACTGCAAGCCACCTGTAAAGATTTGGTCTATGATGCAGTTGCAGCAGTTGGGGTTATTGGCCTCCTGTGCAACACTATCATCTTTGCTGTGTCTATGCAGCACATCTAATATTGCAATAAGGAACTCATGGGCATCCTGCTGCCTATATCCTGCTAAGTGTTCTGCATGAATCCATATTAGATGCAATAATTTATAAGGAATGTGAGGAGTTCGGCTCCCAGAGTACATTGCATGAAAAAGAGAAGACATTTCACAGACAAGACACAAGCTGGGGCTTGTCATTACACATTTATGCTTGTCAGAGAGAAAGAAATCTTTCAATAAAGGAATATGGGTAAGTGCCTGGACAATACAATTCATAAAGCACGTGTTCCCAAGATTGATCAGCCCTCTCAGTCCTACAGTACAGACCGACTTCTTTCTCCTCTTTTTCTTGGGTTTCACCAATTTTGGTTCCTGTTCCTTTGAGTCACAGGTTGAATGTTTCTCTTCAACACCTGATGTCATACACTGTTGTTGAGAAACATCTCTTGAGGTGGAAGTTAATAATTTAAAAATTTTCTCTTTTGTTTCTTTGGCAATCTGTTCTATGTCTTTGTCATATACATAATCCTTACACATAAAGCAATATATAACCCCATGATAGAGGTCTACAGCTAAATTATGCTGTTTTGTTTCTGCATGTTTGTGAATATGTTTTTCAGTAAAACAGCCAAAAAAGACACAGGAGAGACAAGAGTGGAGTCTGTTCATATGGGTACTACATACATGACAGAAGCACGACTTTGCCTTACGTTTCCTAGTTTCTGGGGTCCCACTCCAAACGAAACGCTGGTAGATCAACCGCAGGTTCTTCCTCCAGTTCTTAGCCACTTTAAAGCTCTCTACATGAGAACAGCCTGTAGGACCCTGATCAAACTCCACTTCCAGCAACCAGTCCCCTAAGCCACCTCGATCCCCAGGGCCACCTAGGTCAGGAGAACAGCTTTGCAGCATCTGGGGTCTAGACCTGGGCCTGGATCTAAGCCGAGATCTGCGCCAGGGCTGTGGCCGGGTCAGAGCCTGAGGGGAAGAATGGGCGGGAGGCAGGGGTGGGGCCGAGGGCCCAGGAGGGCCTCGGGCACGGGCCCTGGGCTGGGGCCGAGGGCGGGGCTTGCGGCGCGGGCAAAGGGGCGAGGAACTACTGTAACAACGAGGTGGGGTTGAAAGGAGCACCTCCTTATCGCCGCCGGCGTCACTCCACGTCAACTTCTCCGAAAGAGGTTTACGCTCTTGTAAAGGCTCCAGTTTCGCCTCCTGAGCTCTCAGGCCTGAACACGCCTTCGCCGCTCCCACCGCCTCCTTTTCCATTTCCCCCGCCTTTTCGGCCGCCTCCTCGGGCGAGACTCCTCCCCTACCGTCTGAACTCTAACGGACCAAAGAGCTGGAAGGCAAGGAAGTTTCCCGAACTTGGGCCATCAGCTCACCGCCCGGCCTGAGAAGAAAGGCGTCTGGAATGGAGCTGCGACTGTAGACGGAATGAGACAGGGATTTCTGTGAATGATCTTGCCAGCGTCATGGCGGCGGCGCGCCATTAACGCCCTCAGCACCCCTCCCACCGTGAACTCAACCAGAGACCGCTGCGGGCTCCACCCATTTTACTCGGGGGCTCCAGGAGCTGCTGAGGAGACGGAGGCAGTTACCTGGTTTAAAGGCGATCCAATCGTGCTGGGAGTAGGGGAATGGAGTGGGGGAAAGGGAGGAAAACGTGGGGGTGTGGTACGGCCTGAGATTTAACGTGGAGACGGAATCTTCTTTAAATAAGGCGCCACCCTCTAACTGCCTTTCCTGCGCTTTGCGCAGCCTCACTTTGGTATAGCTTCCTCTGACGTTCTTTCCTTATATTCTGAAAAAAAAAACAAAAAACAAAAAACAAAAAACAAAAACAAAAACAACAACAAAACCCACTGGGGTCAAAATTTACCTTAAAAATGGCTAAAAGGGGACTACCTATGGAAACTGGGCTCAGGGAAAGAAAGTGTCTTCCTTCTCCCACCTTACCTATGCTGCTGGGACTGGGTGTGTTCCACCCTTGCCGCTACCTTCAATACCTTCAAGCGCATTGCACTGTCTTTTGGTCGCCCAAACTCTTGCGCCCTCTCACGCTCTTTTCACGCTTGTGTTCCTTCTCACACCTCGTTTCTTGCTTCAGCACCTTCATTCCCTATTCCTCTGAGAATCCGGACTCTCTCACGCCCTCCACGCACTCACCGCCCCTATCTTAAGTGTTCGACCCCTAAAGTCCCTGCCCCTTCCCACCTTCGCCCCACAACGCCCAGGTCCCGGCCCGGCTGTTTGCTTAAGGGTCTGGGTTACCTTTGGCCACAGGCGCATGATACAGAACGTCAGCAGCCGCTGCTGTAACAGGCGCTCCTCAGCCAACGTTCTCTCCTGCTGACCTCTCAGGGCTGGTCACAAGGGGGCCGCTCCCAGGCCCCTCCCCTCTCGACGTGTGGCCCCCAGCCCCGGATTCTGCCCTCCTGCAGTGATGGATGGCACCGCTATCAAGCTTGATCAGACCTCTTCCTGAAACAGATTCTACTGGAGGTAACCACAGCGACGGATTCTAGAGAAAGCCCCTGAAATGGAGGTTCTGGTCTTACCTGGCTCCAGGCCCGGACTCCGCAGATTTAAAAAAAAAATTCATTGGAGTGGCGGTTGGGGGGTTGCAGGAAGGGCAACTCTCTGGCAGGAATCCCTCAGGGACCCATCAAAAACTGATCTCTGGGAGTTCAGTGGAGAGAGGAGTATTATTCTGGAGTGTGATAGGAGATCCCAAACACTTGCTAGCTGTGTGAGCTCAGATAAAACACATAACCTCCCTGAGCCTTAGTTATGTCATCTGTTAAATAAAAGTGGGAATAATAATCCTAACGTGTTATGGACACTAAATCATAGTATATATAAACTAAAAGGTCCTTAACTCACCTGTTTCTTTCACACCTGTTTCTCAGTCCCCATCTTAAAATCTGCCTATAGTACAATGCCTGGTACTTAGAATAGAGAAAAGGAGAACACTTCTCTCTTTCCAAACTGTCTAAGTTATTGCTCAGTTTACGGAATTTTCCCTCCTAACCAGTTCATGTGTATGAATACGCACTTAACAAGTATACATGGACAGATCCCATAACTGTATTACTGTGCTAGGCTGTGCTGTGAGAAATAAAGAATAAAACGATTTGTGTCCTCCAGAATATTTTTTCTTCCCTTTAACAGATACAGCATCCATGTCCACAACCCCCATGAAAGCTGCTATATCTAGGGCTTGTTGCCCTTCCTGCCCAATTCATAGAATATTCTTGCTTATCAGTGAAGATGTTTAATGCCACATTTAATCTCTCTGGAGCAGTCATACACCTCCTTTCTAAACTTCAGGATAAGGATTCAGTCTCTCAGGCTCAGGAGTGGTATCTTGTAGGTGACTTCCAAAAAGAATGCACTGATTTTAGGACATCAAAGAGATTCAACAATCTATATGAATTTCCGGAGTGAACACAGATCATCACATTCTTGGAGAGGAGAACTACCATAACTCTCCTGTAGCCCAAAGTGACTATAGGTTGAGAGGTTCAAATAAGAGTTAGTCTTCAGATGAATTATGTTTGTGGGAACGTGTGCCTGGGAGGCAAGAGAGCAGTGCTCTTACACTTTCCCACCATTATCAGCTGTGTTTGTAACCTTAAGGAAGCTATTTATCACTTTTACAATTTAGTTTCCCCCGAGTAAGAAAAGGGTTGGTTTGACCTCTTAGCAGTTCTTACCATACATAATTCATGACAATTTAAAAATCCTAATGAGGTTTCCAGTTCACAGGTACTTGGCCCCCAAGTCAGATAACGGCCATGTGACTGACTGGAAAGGCTTTAACGGCCATGACTTCACATAAGAGAGGGGAAGCTTAATGTTTTCTGGCTAGTCTTTTCTGTTTCTCTGGATGCATCTAAGCTTCCATCAGAGGAGCCTCAGGAGATGGGATGACCTGTTCAAACTGAGGTGCCTTTTTGCAGATTAGTTTATCATCTTCTGGAGTCTACAAAGGACTTTTTTTAAATGTTTATTTTTTTTTTAATTTTTAATGTTTTATTTATTTCTGAGAGAGAGAGACAGCGTGAGCAGGGGAGGGTCAGAGAGAGAGTGAGACGCAGAATCCGAAGCAGGCCCCAGGCTCCAAGATGTCCGCACAGAGCTGGACACAGGGCTCGAACTCACAGACCACAAGATCATAACCTGAGCTGGAGTCAGATGCTTAACCGAATGAGACATCCAGGTGCCCCATGGAGTTTACAAAGGACCTTTAAGCAAGGGTAGCAGGGTTTTTCAACACCATGGAACTTGGCCTTGTATAAATATTAAAGATTTTGACTTGGGATTTAGACAGATCGCACTAGAGGGTGGAAGAGCATACATAAAAGGAAGCAGTAGGTGAGAGAAGCAGAAATGGAGTCACCAGTAGGTACTCAGGAGGACTTTGAGAAAAAGCAGTGTCAGAGAGAGGCAATGACATGCCCTCCTGCTGGTGAGTAGCTGAGTGGCACAGGGGAAAGTGAAAGCCTTTGGTAGCTTAAGGGGAAGTCCCTTATCTCCCTCACTTCCTTCCCTCCATCTGAATTACCCTTTCTCTAGTGCATCCCTCCTTTGGAAGAAATCTGGAGTGAGGTAAGGAGGATGCTTACCACCCTGGAAGTCCCAGCAGTTCCACCCTTACCTGAAAAACAGCCAGGCATTGCCCCCACATATTTGCTTGTTTCAACCAGACCAAACCTTGTGATTTTGATCCACTTCCTGACAATAAAGCCTTGAGGGTTAGTTACAATAAGAAGAAAGGGTAGCTCATCAGAATTCCTTGAAGTAACCCCAGATGTCCTATCCCAATTCCGTCCCCAGAGTTGACTTTGTTCTGGACCCATCTCTAAGGATACAGTGTCTCTCCTGATTTTCCCCCTGTTTCACACCTAGCACAAATGTTCCCTCCTCCAGGAGGCTTTCTCTGGCCCCACCCCCCAGATCTGGAGGGTGTCTCTCAGACTACAGCAGCACTTTATAGACATAGCCCTGCTGGACCCAGCCTTCGAAAGAGGATCCTCTCTAAAGAGTTCCCTCAGTTTGGGTGCTGCCCTAGCCCCTCACCCTCTTCTAACCCTGCCCCTTTGTCATGAAGAGACCATCTGTAAAGAAAGGTGTCCTGTGGAAGTGGAGCTGGAAAACATATTCAAATCTCAATCATGTAGAAATACTTGGAAGAAAAGTTCTTGAGAACTTTAGACTACTTTATGAAGGAATTTTTTCCCCTAGGTAAAGGCATTTGCTTAGCCATAGCTAACAAGAGACTTGGCTTATTTCTGGGTTAGCAGACCTAGATGGAAATGCTGACTCTGTCATTTGCTAGCTGTGCAACTAGGATGAAGCCCAGTAGTTTGTTTCTGACAATTGACCAGCTAATGCTGCTGCTGAATGTTGATGCTGCCGGTATAGGGACTGGACTTTGAGAACAACTGTTGTGGGTTAATGTATAAAACCATAGGTCAAGTCAAGACCTTAGGAACAGGAAACTTTTCTGATGTGGCTGGTTTCCCAGCAGTATTGACATCTCTTATGTCTTTCCAACCACAGAAGATGCTGTAGTATCTGGGGGTGAGTAGAATATAAAAGAGAGGCTTCTGTACTCCTGGTGCCTCAGGACTTTTAAATAAGCCTTCTGCAACCTCAAACAGTATCTTTCTCACAATCTGGGCCTCTTTCCAATCACCTCACTTCTCTGAGACCAGCATTCCAAAAGGCAGACTTGTAGCCACTGCCTGCCCCTGACTGGGTTTGCAGGAAGAGTGCTGTGGATTGGGTTCAGATCTTTTCAGACTCACATTGTCTGTCAGCCTTTTGCCCCTTTTTCCTTTGTGTCCCTTCTTCTGTTCCCTTTCTTCCCTCTGCCTCATTTGCTAGCTGGCCTGCCTCTAGCCTTCCAAAGCAACAGCTTCAAACAACACTTCTGTGTGCATTCTCCTGCTCACAGACCCATGGTAACTCCCTGTATCCCCTTGGTTTTTTAAAATGGAAAATTTCTTTTTTTTTTCTTTTTTTAAATGTTTATTTGTTTTTGAGACAGGGGGAGACAGAGCATGAGTGAGGGAGGGGCAGAGAGAGAGGGAGACATAGAATCTGAAACAGGCTCTGAGCTGTCAGCACAGAGCCCGATGCAGGACTCGAACCCACATACCGTGAGATCATGACCTGAGCTGAAGTCTGACGCTTAACTGACTGATCCACCCAGATACCCCTAAAATGGAAAATTTCTAACTTACTCTGACTCTCCCTACCTGTAACTATGTTCAACCTTATCTTTTTTTCTTGTTATTATATTTTATCTTATTATTCTGGTATATTTTTTTCAAAAATTTTAGAAATATTTTTAATAGTTTATTGTCAAGTTGGTTTCCATATAACACCCAGTTGTCATCCCCACAAGTGCCCTCCTCCATGCCCATCACCCCCCTTCCCCTCCCCCCATCTGCCCTCAGTTTGTTCTTTAACCATGAGAGACTCTTGAACTCCTAAAAATATTTTTAAAGTTTATTTTGTTTTAGAGAGAGAAAAAAGGAGAGAGAGAAGGGCAGAGAGAGAGAGAGAGAGGGAGAGAGAGAAAATCCCAAGCAGGTTCCACAGTATCAGTGTGGAGCCAGATGTGGGGCTTGAACTTGAACTGTGAGATCATGACCTGGGCTGAAATCCAGAGTCCGATACTTAACTGACTGAACCCAGGCACCCGTCAAATTTTTATGTCAATTCCAGTTAGTTAACATACAATGCAGTATTGGTTTCAGGAGTAGAATTCAGTGATTTATCAGTTACATACAACACCCCGTGCTCATCATAACAAGTGCCCTCCTTAGTACCCATCCCTCATCTAGCCCATCCCCCACCTCCCTCCCTCTGTCAACTCTCAGTTCTGTTTTTAAGAGTGTCTTATGATTTGTTTCCTTCTCTCTTCCCCTCCCAAAATGTTCATCTGTTTTGTTACTTAAATTCCACATATGAGTGAAATCATGTGGTATTTGTCTTTCTCTGACTTATTCTGCTTACACTGTAGCTCAATCCACGTCATTGCAAATGGCAAGACTTCATCCTTTTTGATGATTGAGTATTATTCCATTGTGTGTTAATACATACCACATCTTTTTTATCCTTTCATCTGTTGATGCACATTTGGGCTCTCTCCATAGGTTGGTTATTGTTGATGATGATGCTGTAAACATTGGGGTGCATATACCCCTTCAAATCTGTATTTTTGTATCCTTTGGATAAATACCTAATAGTACAGTTGCTGGATCATAGGATAGTTTCATTTTTAACTTTTTGATGAAACTCCATACTGTTCTCCAAAGTGACTGCACCAGTTTGTGTTCCCACCAACAGTGTAAGAAGGTTCCCTTTCTCCACATCCTTGCCAACACCTGTTGTTTTTTGTGATGTCCAAGTTCATCTTCACTTTCTGCCCTCCGTGACTTCAGTACTTCAACCATAGAAGACTCTCTATTGTCCCTGTCTATGAGATAACATACATGAAAACATTCAGTATGTCAGCTCAATGCTTTTCCTTCCCCATGGATTCTCACTTCAAAACATTTCCTAGCACAGGCATTCTCAAACTTTTTGTACCTTGAGTCCCTTTGGCAATTCAATGTAGCCTCTAGCTCCTTAAGAGAACAATATCTTTTATAAATGCATAAAATTAAATGAACAGAATTATAACTGAAATTTATTATATTGAAATATGATTTTGAATTTTGAAAAAGATTGTGATTTGATAACATATATGCTTCTTTATTAATGCATTAAATAAGAGTATCTAGTGATAGATATAACTATCATAATTTCAAAGTAAGCATAAATGATACTTTAAAAATGTGAAACAAATGTCATGTGATGAAAGTCTTTATTGGTCACATTGTCACATGTACTAATAATATTATTGTGATTCCTTGCCTAGGTTAATAATTGAAGGACATGCTTAAATTAAGTTAAAGGTAAGTGAAAACAAAGGCATAGGCCTTTTCCCTGTTCATATGCATAGATCTCTCTGAATTCCATATTCTGACTCTTCTTACTTCATAATGCCCTAAGTACTATGTTTGCTTAGTGGACAAATTTATTACAAATCATCTATTTTTTTTACACTGGTTACATGTTGAAATAATACTAGATACATTAGGTTAAATAAAATATACTACAAAATTAGTTTCACCCAAAAATGTTAGTTAGATGCCACGAAGTAGGTGGCAATGCCTTAACTGTATACGTGTTGTCAGGCCCAAGGGCCTCTTCCATCCTTGTCAAGGGGAGTTCTAAACTTTACTCCTTTTATATAATACTATTACAAACCATATATTAAGTGCATATTATGTGGTCTCCTCTCTACACCCATTAAAGTGTATCCTATCACTTGTGGTATGATGTAGATATTGCTATCCATACCTTAAAGGTGGGAAAATGGAGGGGTCATTCCACATTGACCTGAGATCACACAGATGAGAAGGGACTGCTAGCCCTAGAGCCTTCAGAAATTTCGACACAGAGCTATATTCTCTCTTCTTATTATTTGTTTCAGCTCTTTGTTTTATTTTGTTTTTATTAAGTTTTTATTTAAATTCCATTTAGGTAACATGCAATGTAATATTAGTTTTTAGGTGTACAATTTAGTGATTTAGCACTTACATACAACTCACAATGGTCATCACAAGTTCAATCATAATCCTCATTACCTATTTAATCCATCTCCTACATACCTCTCCTCTAATAACCATCAGTTCGTTCTCTATAATTAAGAATCTGGGGGCACCTGGACTCAGTTAAGTGTCTGACTTCGGCTCAGGTCATGATCTCACAGTTATTGAGTTCGAGCCCTGCGTCAAGCTCTCTGCTGTCAGAACAGACCCCACTCTGGATCCTCTGACCCCTCCCTCTCTCTCTGCCACCCCCCCCACTTGCACTCTGCTCTCTCAAAATAAATAAATAAAACTTTAAAAAGTCTGTTTCTTGGTTTGCTTCTTTCTTTTTTCTCCCTATGACTATTTTCTTTCTTAAATTCCACATATGAGTGAAATCATATGGTATATGCTCTTTGGATCGTAGACTATAATTGGAGCATGTAGCTAAGTTTATTATCTTTCCACACAATTCTTAGTAAATTACTGAATGTCTGTATGATGGAGTATGGAATCCTTGTTCACAGAAGAAGCCAACAGACTGTGTGCCCCTGTAGGGGAGGGACAAGGATGTTGGAGCTTTAACTGGAGAGTCTCCTCAGGTCTCACAATGAAAAGATTCTGAAAGAGGGGTTTGTCTGGGGGCTCAGCAGAAGGACACAGATGTGGAGTTAATATTCAGACAGTACATAGATTAGATGTCATGCTGAACCCTGCTAAACTGGCATCCTATTTTAATGATATCTGAGAAACATCCAAGGCACTTATTGACTAAAAGAGTTGACCTGTCTCCTGTTAGCCAGTGCAGTTGTGCTTTCCATTCTTTGTCAAGTACTAAGTGCTTTAGAACAAGTCACTACTTCCCCACTAAACTTAAATTATATAATTGGTACTAGTATTCAATACATTGACTTTTATGTTGATGTATTTTATTTTCAATTCTTAGTTCTTTTTGAAGTTGTCAATGGGTACGATATTTTGATATCTAAAATTCTAAGATTCTTAAGAAAGCAAAAACATGCAGAATCAAGAGACTACCAGTTTTGAATTATTACCCAACTTTTATCTCTGAGATAATAAAAGAGGTATAAAAATGAAGTACCACCTGGCACATGTCATAGTATTGTGAAAAAGATAAAGTAGTCTGTATCATCTTTGAACAATATAAGAATCTATAAAACATGAAATAATGTATGTACCTGATATTAATTCCACAAATCATATAATTTTTCGAAGGAGTGATTTAAGTTTTTAAACTGATATCTTAAATAGATAATATGCATAAGAAAGAAAATTCAAAAAGTACAAAACTGTATATAGTGGAATGTTTCCCTCCTTCTCCTGACCTTACAGTTAATCTTCATCCTGCTGGAGACAACCCTGTTCCTATTTCATATGTATCCTTCCAGAAATATTCAGTGGAAACACAAAACAAAATGGGTACTGTCTGTTCGTTTCTTAAGAGAAATAGCACCAATAATATAAATATTGTACCTCACAGTATTTCTTTTTTTTCTTCAGTCCATATTTTACTGATCTTATTTTTTTGGTGTGTATTGTCAAGTTGGTTTCCATATAACACCCAGTGCTCATACCAAAAATTGCCCTCCTTTAAGCCCATCACCTATTTCCCCCTCTTCCCCAAATCCCTCAACCTTCAGTTTGTTCTCAGTATTTAAGAGTCTCTTATGGTTTGCCTCCTTCCCTCTCCTTACCTATTTTTCCCTTTCGCCTCCCCCATGGTCCTCTGTTAAGTTTATGCTGTTTCACATATGAGTGAAAACATATGGTATCTGCCCTTCTCCACCTGACTTATTTCATGTAGCGTAACACCTTCGAGTTCGATCCATGTTGCTACAAATGGCCAGATTTCACTCTTTCTCATTCCCATGTAGTATTCCATTGTATAGATGAACCACATCTTCTTGATACATTCATCAGTTGATGGACACTTAGGCTCTTTCCATGATTTGGCTATTGATGAGAGTGCTGCTATGAACATTGGGGTATATGTGCCCCAATGCATCAGCATTCCTGTATCCCTTGGGTAAATTCCTAGCAGTGATATTACTGGGTCATAGGGGAGTTCTATTGTTAATTTTCTGAGGAACCTCCACCCTGTTTTCCAGAGGGGCTCCACCAGTTTACATTCCCAACAACAGTATAGGAGGGTGCCCATTTCTCCACATCCTCGCTAGCATCTATAGTTTCCTGATTTGTTCATTTTAGCCAATCTGACCGGCGTGAGGTGGTATCACAGTGTGGTTTTGATTTGTATTTCCCTGACGATGAGTGATGTAGAGCATCGTTTTATGTGTCTGTTGGCCATCTGGATGTCCTCTTTGGAGAAGTGTCTATTCATGTCTTCTGCCCATTTCTTCAATGGATTATTTGTTTTTTGGGTGTGAAATTTGGTGAGTTCCTTATAAATTTTGGATATTAACCCTTTATCTGATATGTCATTTGCAACTATCTTTTCCCATTCCTTCAGTTGCCTATTAGTTTGGTTTATTGTTTCCTTTGCAGTGCAGAAGCTTTGTATCTTGATGAGGTCCCAATAGTACATTTTTGCTCTTGATTATCTTGCTTTGGGGGATGTGTCAAGTAAGAAATTGTTGCGGTGGAGGTCAAGGAGGTTGTTTCCTGCTTTCTCCTCTAGGGTTTTGATGCTTTCCTGTCTCACATTCAGGTCCTTCATCCATTTTGAGTTGATTTTTGTCTATGGTGTAGGAAAGTGGTCCAGTTTCATTCTTTTGCACGTTGCTGTCCAGTTCTCCTAGCACCAACTATTAAAGAGGCTGTCTTTTTCCATTGGACACTCTTTCCTGCTTTGTCAAAGTGTAATAGGCCATACACTTGTGGGTCCAATTCTGATTTCCCAATTCTATTCCATTGGTTTAGGTGTCTGTTTTTGTGCCAATACCATACTGTTTTGATGACTACGGCTTTATAGTAGAGGCTAAAGTCTGAGATTGTGCAGCCTCACATTTTGGTTTTCTTCTTCAATATTTCTTTGGCTATTCAGGGACTTTTGTGGTTCCATACAAATTTTAGGATAGTTTCTTCTACATTTGTGAAGAATGCTAGTGAAATTTTGATTGGGATTGCATTGAAAGTGTAGATTCCTTTTAGTACTATTGACATTTTAATGATATTTATTCTTCTGATCCATGAGCTTGGAATGTTTTTCCATTTCTTTGTGTCTTCTTCAATTTCCTTCATAAGTTTTCTATAGTTTTCATCATACAAATCTCTTATATCTTTGGTTAGGTTTATTTCTAGGTACTTTATTTTTTTTGTGCAATTTTGAAGGGGATCACTTTCTTGATTTCTCTTTCTGTTGTTTCATTATTGGTGTATAAAAATTTAACTGCTTTCTGTATGTTAATTTTGTACCCTGTGACTTTGCTGAATTCATGGAACAGTTCTAGTAGGCTTCTGGTGGAGTCGGTCGGGTTTTGCACGTGGAGTATCATGTCAACTGTGAGAAGTGAAATTTGACTTCATCTTTGCCAATTCTGATGCCTTTTATTTCCTTTTGTTGTCTGATTGCTGACGCTAGGACTTCCAGCACTATGTGAAAAACAGAGGTGAGAGTGGACATCCTTGTCGTGTTCCTGATCTCAGGGGG
This sequence comes from Hyaena hyaena, assembly GCF_003009895.1. NCBI lineage: Eukaryota > Metazoa > Chordata > Mammalia > Carnivora > Hyaenidae > Hyaena > Hyaena hyaena. The sequence goes on along the minus strand of NW_024083179.1, from coordinate 7,631 downwards.
AAAGCTCTCAGTTTTTCCCCATTGAGCATGATGTTAGCTGAAGGCTTCTGATAGATGGCTTTTATGATGTTTAAGTAAGTTCCTTCTATCCCGACTTTCTCAAGGGTCTTTATTAAGAAGGGTGCTGTATCTTCTCAAATGCTTTTTCTGCATCTATTGACAGAATCATATGGTTTTTATTTTTTCTTTTGTTGATGTGATGTATCACATTCATTGATTTGTGAATACTAAACCAGCCCTATGACCCAGGAATGAATCCCACTTGATCTTGGGGGATAATTCTTTTTATGGGCTGTTGGATTCGATTTGCAAGTAGCTTGTTGAGGAATTTTGCATCTGTATTCATCAAGGATATTGGCTTGTAGTTCTCCTTTTTTGCTGGGTCTCTGTCTGGCTTGGGAATCAGAGTGATGCTGGCTTCATAAAATGAATCCAGAAGTTTTCCTTTGACTTCTATTTTTTTGAATAATTTGAGAAGAATGAGTATTAATTCTGTTTTAAATGTTTGGTAGAATTCCCCAGGGAAGCCATCTGGCCCAGGGCTCTTATTTGTTGGGAGATTTTTGATAACTGATATGATTTCTTCACTAGTTATGGGTCTGTTCAGATTTTCTATCTCTTCCCGTGTGAATTTTGGTGTGGTGAGGAATTTGTCCATTTCTTCTAAGTTGTCCAATTTGTTGGCATATAATTTTTCATAGTATTCCCTGATAATGGCTTGTATTTCTGAGGGTTTGGTTGTAATAATTCCATTTTCATTTATGATTTTGACTATTTGGGTGCTCTCTCTTTTTTTTTTGAGAAGCCTGGCTAGAGGTTTGTCAATTTTTTTCATTTTTTCAAAGAAACCAACTCTTGGTTTCATGGATCTGTTCAATTGTTTCTTTGGTCTCTATGTTGTTTATTTCTGCTCTGATTTTTACTATTTCTCTTCTTCTACTGGGTTTAGGGTGCTCTTTCTTGTTGCTCTGCCTCTAGTTCCTTTAGGCGAGCTGTTAGATTTTGCACTTGCACTTTTTCTAATTTCTTGAAATAGGCCTGGAGTGCAATGTACTTTCCTCTTAGGACTGCTTTTGCAGCATCCCATAGAGTTTGGATTGTTGTATTTTCATTTTTACTTGTTTTCATATATTTTTAAAATTCTTCTCTACTAGCCTGATTGGCCCATTCTTTCTTTAGTAGGGTGTTCTTTAACATCCATGTTTGGGAGGTTTTCCAGACTTCTTCCTTTGATTCATTTCGAGTTTCATAACATTGTGATCTGATGATATGATCTCAATTTTTTTATATTTTTGGAGGGCTGCTTTATGTCCCAGTATGTGATCTATTTGGAGAATGTGCTATGCGCACTTGAGAAGAAAGTGAATTCCATAGCCTCCGGATGCACAGTTCTAAATATATCTGTCAAATCCATCTGGTCCAATGTGTCATTTAAGTCCCTTGTGTCTTTATTGATTTTCTCTCTTGCTGATCTATCCATTGCTGTAAGTGGAGTATGTAAGTCTCCTGCTATTAGCATGTTCTTATCGATAAGAGTGTTTCTGTTTGTGATTAATTGTTTTATGTATTTAGGTGCTTCCATATTCGGTGCGTAGACATTTATAATTGTTATCTATTCCTGATGGATAGACCCTATAATTATTATATAATGCCCTTCTTCATCCATTGTTACTGTCTTTACCTTAAAGTCCATTTTGTCTGATATAAGTATAGCTACTCCAGCTTTCTTTTGACTTCCAGGAGCATGATAGATATTTCTCCATCCCCTTACGTTCAATCTAAAGGTGTCCTCCAGTCTAAGATGCGTTTCTTGTAGACAGCAAATAGATGGATTTTGAGGGTTTTTTAATCCATTCTGCTACCCTATGTCCTTTGATTGGGGCAGTTAGTCCATTTCCATTCAGTGTTATTATTGAAAAATATGGGTTCAGAGTCATTGTTTCCTTTGTGGGATTCATGCTTGTAATTGTGTCTCTGGTATACTGCCTTCCTTGCAACATTTCCCTCAGAGTCCCCCTCAGGATTTCTTGTAGGGATGATTTAGTGGTGACAAATTCTTTCAATTTTTCTTTATTTGGAAAGACTTTTATCTTTCCTTCTATTCTGAATGACAGGCTTCTTGGATAGAGGATTCTTGGCTGCCTATTTTTTCTGTCCATCACATTGAAGATTTCCTGCCATTCCTTTCTGGCCTGCCAAGTTTCAGTAGATAGGTCTGTAACCACTCTGATAGGTTTCCCTTTGTATGTTAGAACCCTTTTGTCCCTAGCTGCTTTCAGAATTCTTTGTCCTTATATTTTGCCAGTTTCACTATAATATGTCATGCAGAAGATCAATTCAAGTTTCGCCTAAGGAGAGTTCTCTGTGCCTCTTGGATTTCAATGTCTGTTTCCTTCCCCAGATTGGGGAAGTTCTCAGCTATAATTTGTTCATTTACTCCTTCAGTTCCTTTTTTTTTCTCTTCCTCTTCTGGAATTCCTATGATACGGATATTATTCCATTTGATTGTAGCACTCAGTTCTCGAATTCTCCTTTTGTGTTCCTGGATCAGTTTATCTCTCTTTTTATAGGTTTCGTCTTTTTCTATAATTGGGTCTTCTAATTCCCCTATTCTCCTCTGTGCCTCTTCAATCCATGCATTGGACGCCTCCATTTTATTATGCATCTCATTTATAGCAGTTTTTAATTCATCACAACTATTTTTAAGCTCCATAGTCTTTGTAGCAATAGCTTCTCTGATGTGTCCATGGCTTTTTCAAGCCCAGCGATTAATTTTATGACTATTGTTCTAAATTTTTGTTCAGTTATGTTGCTTATATCTGTTTTGAGCAGTTCTTTAGCTGTTACTTCTTCCTGGAATTTCTTTAGAGGAGAGTTCTTCCATTTTGTCATTTTGGCTAGCTTTCTGTCTCTTGTCAGTTTTAAAAGCTTGTTATGCACTCTGCACCTGTGAGTACTGCTATATTAAAGGAGGCTCATTGACTGTCCAGGACTTGTCCGTTCAGGAAGTGCTCTTTGAATGGGGTCTCTTGGTATCTCTTGTTGAGACTTTGGTTACTTTATTTGCCTACTCATAGTGGTATTTGGGGCTCTCTGCCATGTGTACTTTGGCTTGTTTCTTGAGGTAGCCCTGGAAAGGAAAAGAGACAGACAAACAGGGAACGAATCACGTACACACACAAACAAGCAAACCAAAAAAAACCAAACAAACAAACAAAGAAACAAAGAAACAAAGAAACAAAAACAGCAAAAGACAAAGAGCAATCTAAAATCATAAAGCCCAAAATCCCATCTACAAATAGAGCAGGGTACTGATGGAAAAGCATATTCAAAGAGAAATGACAGAAGTGGGGAGAAAGAGAAGTTGAATATTGACCAGGCAGAGACTGGAAGGCTTAATTTAGATAAAGAAAAAGTAGAGTACAGCAGGAGGTAAGGAGAAAAGAATAGAAAAAAAGAAAAAGGAAAAAAACCCAAGATAATCTTATCCAGAAAAACTATATAGTCTAATTTTTTCAGAGAGAGAAAAAGGAAGGTAACAATGGAGATAGAGCATGCATCAAGTGAATGGATTATATGTGCCTGTTTAAGTGAACCTTTAACCAGATTACTGGTCCAGGGCAGAGGAGAGATAAGGATGAGATAAGGGAGAATATATCTGAATAAGAAAAATTGATCTAGAGTCAATCATGGCAATGCATCTGTGTTGATCTTGGGAGAGGGGCTCTTTCCGTATCCAGGCTCTGGTAACCAAGCAGCTATGCAGCACAGATGGGCGTGGTTTGGTGTAGGAGGGTCTCGCCTCCACTATGCATCCCTTGGTCCTGCCTTGGTGGTTGCGCAGAGAAAAATGGTGCCCCCAGTCTCCTCTCGAACCAGGCATTGTAAAACACTCTTTTGGTTCCGATCTCACTGTGCCACTGGTGCAGCCAAGGTGGGCCTTGTTTTATGTCCCCGCCCAGCCGCGTTTCCAGATCTTGCTCCGTTTGCATTAATAATACAGTCCGGAGGGTAATCATGCAAGCCTGGGGACTTCCTACGGGGAGACTGAGTATGGGACCCGTTCCTCCTGAATCCAACTGTGACTGTGACCCCTCTACCCCCCACCCCACACAAGGCCCGAAGAACGCTCCGCAGCTAGAGAGAGGATCTCTCTCTGAAAGCCTAGTAGCTAAAGCAGGGATAATAATATCCCTCTCTGTCCTGGGCCTTGCTTTTTTCTCCCTTCCAGGGACCTTTCTAAGATACCCCAGCTGCTTTTCTTTTTCTTTTAGTCTCTCCGCATAGGGACTCCCTCCCCTCTGTGCCTATGTGCCCAGGCCCATTTCTGTCTTCCCCAGTTTTCAATCATGCACCTATCAGGCTGTCTTTTCAGTAGACACCATCTATCTTCCTCCCAGATTGTGGCGGTTCAGAGTCTTTTGGCTTTAGCCCTTCTTTGTTTGAAAGATTCGGACAAGAGGTACGGAACTCTCTACTTCTCCGCCATCTTGTCGGTGACCCCATCGCAGTGTTTCTTAAACTAACAATACATATTAGAACGTATTACACATCAGAATAAAATGAATCAAAAACTTGCAGTTTTTATAAGATATATAAATCTTACGACCTCTGTACATGAAAAATATAGTTAATACACCATATAGAATACTAAAATATTGCTAAGAAGGTAGAATTGAAATATTCACATCACACAAAAAATGCTAGCTGTGTGAGGAAATAATGTGTTAATAACTTTGACTCTAATAATTTCAATATGTATATGTATATCAATCATATATTTCATAATAAATATATACAATATTTAACAATGCATTTTATTTAAGTTTTTATTTATTTACTTTGATAGAGAGATTGCAAGTTGAGGAGGAGCAGAAAGAGGGGGAGAGAAAATCCCAAACAACTCTACGCTGGCAGTACGGATGTCAATGTGGGGCTTGGACCCATGAACCATGAAATCATGACCTGAAGTAAAATGAAGAATTGGATGCTTAAAACTGACCAACCCAGGTGCCCCTACAATGCATTTTTAAATACAGTATGAAAACGGGAGCTCTTAAAATAAGAACATCATGAGATAACTTATATTCCAATGACTGCATAAAATTTCTGACTATGATAATTTTAACCAGTTCCTTTGTGTACATACTTTGTTTATTTCTTCTTTGTGTCACGCACTCAAGCTGCAAAGAATACACTTGGACAACATCATTTCACACATCTGTGTATCTGCCAGTGGGACAAATGCCTGGAAAGTTGTTCAATAGCCATTCCTGAGTGCCAGGCTAGAGACTCAACACTAAGGATTACAACATGCTTAAGTTGCACTCTCAAGTCGCATCACACAAGGTGATACAAAATGCACGAATCACTACTGTGAACCCCAGATTATGGTTGTCAATATCAACAGTCGGGGGCAAAACAGCCACAGCAGCTGGGGAAGCCTGTAATCCACGGGGTGTCCATTTGACACTAAAAGCACTGTTGCTTTCAGCCCCAGTTGTGGAGGCCACCATATGAGTTCTGTACTTTCCCTCCAACCTTCTCCACCCATGTGTAAAAACCAGGACTTTTGATGTCCCAGAGAGGTTTCCCAGGGCACAGGGCTTTTAGCACTAAAATTGGGATATTCCTGAGCCAACCGGTCAGTTGGTCACCCTTCCACTGTTTCTCAGCAGGCTCTTTCTTTTGCTCTTTTTAAGTAAGCTCTACAACCACCATGGGGCTTGAACTCACGACCTGAAATCAAGATTTGTATGCTCTGTGACTGAGTCAACCAGGTGCCCTTACCCTTCCACCGTTTCAACCGGAAAAGCTTTATAAAATTTTACTTAAAATATGAAATGTGGAAGGAACACCATCTGAAATAATTTACCAAACGTTATTGTCTGTGCCTGAGAGAATGGGGTTAATGAGAAGATACACAGATGAAAATGTTTTGGAATTTGAAAGGATGTTACCAGTGTAAAGCTAAGGAGAAAGTCTGGGATTTTAGCCGACCTGTCATATAATTTCCCAAATGTTTTACTTTGGTGGTAAGTCATCATGTTCAATGATCTCTGTCTAGTCCCCAGAAACATTAAAGTAAATATTCAAAAGTCTTTTCACAATAAACTTTATGTTTACCACCTTACTCCAAATAACCAGCAGAGAGAATTAACATTCTAAGAAACTAGACATTGAAATAATGAAAATAGGAAGAATATGTGGACCTTGACGGGCTCCCTATAGTGACAGAGCTGCAAAAGACTTTAGAAATCATATCAAGCAATGTCTATGCACTTTAATAGAAGTGGGCTGTCAAGCCACAAGTTCTATTGTGTTAGTTTCATCATAGTTTTCACTTCATAGTTTTTTCATTTAAATGACTGTAACTGTTTGTAAGTTATTTTGAATATCATCTTTGCATGTATGTGGTCTCAAGATTTCTTTCCCATGCAGGCTCTCACTTAGAGGTGGAAGGGGTTCTGAAAATCAGGATAGGGCCTCTTTGGCTCTCAGCTGCTTCCCTGATTTTTTTAATTAGGATTTATCCTATTGCAGCTCCATTTTTAATGATCTTGAATGCCCAGGAGCAGGGGTTAGCCCACTCTGTATGAGCTGGGTGGTGAAAAGGGCAAGTGACTCCAGCATCAAGTGGTGACCCTAGACCACTTAGGTGGTCTTTTCCTCTCCTCCTGCCAGCCCTCATCTCACAGTGTGCCAGTGATTAAGACTTGGGGCTCCTTCCGTCTGCCATCAGAAACAATCAGACCAATGGAGATCAAATTCTCTGGATTTTCAGGGACAGGTCTGATTACATCTAATTTTGTCATCTCGAAGACCACAGTCTGATTAGTGTGTGGGCAAGTGCGATTCAATTTTTGTACCTTTATGAAGATTCATATGCCTACGTTCATAAATCAAAGTCAAGTCAAAAAAATCAGGACATAAAACCCTATTTATGGTATGATCTTAGTCCTCTAAAACATGCATATGCACAGACCATAAGAGGGGAGCAAATATATTGCAATACGAACAATGGAGATTTATGATGATGAGATAACATTGGACTTTCTTTCCTCCTTTGTTGTTTCCACAAATTGTTGTCTTGTGTCTATGTCATATGTTTAATAAAAGAGGAGAAAATAATAACACACTTTTTCATAGCACATTTTTCTATTTTTTTGTTTATAAAATATAGATTCTGTAGAATGAGACAGCTTCTCACCTCCCCTTTCCAGCGAGGACCCATCCAATCTACACACACACACACACACACACACACACACACACACACACCTTCACATACATACTAATTGGGAAACTTGTCTCAATACCGCGTTCTACCATTGGCACGGCGATGAACAGAGTATGGTATTTGGTGGACAACTATGGAAATATTGCCACCCCTTGTCCCAGGGTAATGGATCCCCAGAGACAAAGGATCCCCTAGGCAGAAGTTCCTAAGAGTGCAAGATTCCCTTGCTATATTGCTGTTGCATTGCAGGTGGCTTTGACTTTGGTTAAGAGCTGTGCCCTTGGTTCTGACCCGTAAAAACTTCTCTGCACCTCAATTATTTTCTCTACCAACCTTACATGTGAGAGAATAATTCCTGTCACCTGGTTTCTCTTAACTAAGAAAAGTTCAA
>NW_024083178.1:0-26457 GCF_003009895.1 Hyaena hyaena | reverse complement strand
GCAGGCGCGCCACCACTCTGAAGTCCAGCCTCCAGGAGCAGCACAAAGAAGCAGTTTGTGTGCTCAGCCCCCCGGGACCAGTTGGTGCGAGGGGACCTGGTGTGCAGGTATTTGGCAAGTATGGTCTTTCTATGCACCGAGCGGAGGTTTTTCCCCCCCGAGCGGAGGTTTTTCTGTTTCGGAATCTCTCCTTTTACCCTCTCACTCCCCGTAGAGGGTAGAGGGGGATCACCTCCCACTCTGGAGTCTCTGATCCCGGCCCGATTTTATCTTCCCCGGTTCGCACTCACGTTAGAAGGCTCTCTCAGTGGATTCTGTGTCCTTTTTCTCCCAATCTCTCAGGTTTTGTAAGGTTTCCAATGGCTTCAGATCTTTTCTGTGTGATGTATGGTTGCGAGTGCAAGTATGGAGCTCCTTACTTCTCCGCCATCTTGCCCCCTCCCCACTTTACTCTTAACATGTCCTTTAGTTTTGCTGCTCCTGTTAATATTTGCTCTCCCTACATCTGAGTTGAAAGGAGAAGCAGCAAAGACTTAAGGCTACCTCAACCACAGTTAAGTTTAATTTGAGTATGTAATTATGTAGAATGTAAAGTTAAGCCAAATTAGTGTCAATTATCTTCAAAAGAAATAGCTTTCCTGAATTTAACCAGCTCCCCTTTTTGTTTCAGCAGCTTTAAATTTAGTTAATCTTGAAAAGATAGGGCATCATCTCACTGACTTACATGAAAATAAGCTATAAGCAGATAGACTTTTATTCTATAAAGGAAGTATTGGTTAAGAACTAACTATGGAGTCAAATCGCCTAGTTCTGTTACTTACTAAGATTTCAATTTCCCATCTATAAAAAGGGCATAATAATGATCAAACATCATAAGGTATTAAATAAAATCATTTAAACATTTTAAAAATATTTTTGTTTTTAACTGTTTTGTACAGTTATGTGCATAACTGTATGTGTGTATATTTTTAAATGCATATTTAATTAGCATAATTAAAAATCTTAGTATAAGTCAATTAAGTGAGATGGTTGATAGTCACAATCTGAAACTATGGGTTCATTCAGTAGAACAATTGGGTTTTGTGGATTAAAAAAATACCTTTTCACTGTAAAACAGAGCAGAGATTTTATTGTAAAAACTTTAACTTTTTTTTGTAAAATCGAACATGAATATACAAAATTATGCAACAGAAATATATGTCTTAGCAAATTTTTATTGGCAAATAACTGTACCCACTACATGGGTCAAAAATAGAATGTCGGTCATTCCAGAAACCCCTCCACATGTCCATCCCAAGGTTAATCAATTCCTGTTCTCTCCCCCAAGAAGTAAGCATCATCCTGATTTACAACAATCGCTTCTTTATGTTTTATTATCCACGTGTGTATTTCTAGACACAATTGTTTAGTCTTGTCAGTTTAGAGTTTTAGTCTAGATGTTGCTGATTCCCTGATACTGTCTGCCATGTTTCTCAGTGTCTTGTGTATCCAGAGATTTGATAGCTGGATCAAGAGATCTCATGAGACTCAAGTTTGATGCCACGAGTGGTCTGTTTTTCATCAGGGACACATTAACGTTTGGGTGTCTCTCTTTTTGTATAGTTAGAAGCTGTGATGGTCAATAATCTATTCATTGGGACTTACAACTAGTGGTATTCCAGTTGTATCATTTCTTCTTTATGTGTTAGTCAAATTAGTTTTATATAGAGATGCTTACTTTCCTTTACAATTTTGTAACCCAGTAGCAAATTTCATTTAAGAAAGGCAAGAAAAATGCTTAATCCTTTAACTTTATTTATTAGTTATCATCTGAAGGACACCAGTTAATTTTCCATTTTTTAAATCATCATCACTCAATGGATTGTACTTACTATCTATTTTGAGGCTGAAATTATTCCTGTAAAAGCCTCTTTCACATTGCTCTCAGTTCTTTTGACATGATGCTAGTAGTCCTTGTGAGTTTCCTCTTTAGCAGTTATGAGAAGTTTCAAGCTCACCTTGTACATTTCTTGCTTTGAATATGAGACTAGCCGTTTGCTAAAGAAGAAAATAGTATTGTAAAGTAACTTGGAAAAATAATATTTTACGACAACAGGATATCTGGACACTAGGGATCCTTATTGATATTACATTTGGTCATTGTTTGTATGCCTTTTCAATGTGTGCATATTTGTAGGTGTATACATTAAATTTTCGTGAGTTCATATGACTACTTCTCTATCAAACTTAGAATTGTCTAGTGTTTTTGTTAGATCTCTTCTGTTTTACTTTTATATCTGCTTTCTTACACACTACTAAAACTGCTTTTCAAGGACACAAGATATGGCAGAATTAAACTATCCCATTAATTATTCTTTTACTTTATTCCACACATTAGCCTTACAATAACTATTCTAATATTATCCCCATGAATATAACATTCTTACATATGCATTCTCCATTCTTTCCTTACTTTTTATACTTTTGCCAGAGCCAGTCTGTCTGAGCATATAGCCATTTCATATTTACTCTTTTCTTTTTAACCCTCATGTAGTCTTACTAGTAACTATATCACAATCTATTCTCTTACCATTTTGGTTGTATGGGATTTGATCTCTGTAAAAATCCTTAAGAAAGACGCATGGAGACATTGTTCTGTGAGTCCTTGCATATTGATATAAGTTTGTGTTCCTTATATTGAAAGTCAGTTTTGTTAAATATAAATCAATAATTCATATTTTCTTTTTCTTTCTCTCTTTCTTTCTTTCTTCCTTTCTTTCTTTCTCTCTTTCTTTCCTTCTTTCTTTCTTTTCAGTGTTTTATTTTGTAACTCTTTATTCTAATAAAGTATTGTGATTGAATAACCTAAAGATAGGCTAATATTTTTTCTATTATAAGTCTTTCACTGTTTCTGTCAGAGAAAAGAATTTTTCTTTCCTTTAAAAAAAAACCTCAAAATTTTAATAGAAATCGTGTCAGATATGTGATGTGATTTCCTAACATGGAGTTTCATTTTTTTAAATTTCAAGAATGCTTTCATAATTTTAGCTTTTGTTCTGTTCCTTTGCTTCAGTTTTCTTTAGAGATTCCTATTTTCATACGTTAGATTTTGTCCATTGTAAGTGTTTGTTACTTTGTCAGATCTTTTATATCTTTTTTTCATTTTTTGGACTAAAAAAATCTTCCCATCTTATCTTAAGGCATCATATTCTGTTCGTTGATTCTTCTTTTGTGATCCATAATTTAGTACTTATTTTAAAAACATTTTTTTCTTGGGGTTCCTGGGTGGCTTAGTTGGTTAAGTGATGGACTCTGGCTCAGGTCATGAACTCATGGTTCATGGGTTCGAGCCCCACATCGTCGGGCTCTGTGCTGACAGCTCAGAGCCTGGAGCTTGCTTTGGATTCTGTGTCTCTCTATCTCTCTGCCTCTTCCCCATTCTCTCTCACTCTCTTTCAAATAAATAAAACATTTTTAAAAATTAAAAAAAAATATTTTTTTCCTGACAAATATCATATGACTTCACTCATATGAGGACTCTAAGATACAAAACAGTTGAACATAAGGGAAGGACACAAAAATAATATAAAAACAGGGAGAGGGACAAAACATAAGAGAGTCTTAAATACGGAGAGAAAACAGAGGGTTGCTGGAGGGGTTGTGGGAGGGGGGATGGGCTAAAGGGGTAAGGGGCATTAAGGAATGTACTCCTGAAATCATTGTTGCACTATATGCTAACTAACTCGGATGTAAATTTAAAAAATAAATTAATTAAATTCTGATAATTTCTTTTTAATATAAAAATAATTTTTGCTTTTAGTTTAAATATAACGTTTCTAGATTTTTCTAGTTTTGATTTATATTGTTCTTTAATGTATTATTTTATTAATTTTTAAAGTATTTATTCATTTATTTATATTTTTAGCTCACCTCAACATAGGTTATAAAGACTTTAGTTTTGTGCTGCTCCTTGGACATGTCTTTCTGGTATGGTATATGCTGGTATGGTCTGTAGGAATTTTATTCTGCTCCTTGTTCTGTTTGCAATAGCAATGCTGTTCAGATTTGATTTTGATACTTTTCTCTTGCTCATTTTTATGTGAGATCCGTTTTCCCATAATTCTAGAGGATTATGGGTGATTCAGGATAACTTTGATCACCTCACAGAGCTCTCTCTGTTGTTTTCTATAGTGTTCACAATTATGAGGGCTTGCTTCTCAGACTTCTGGTTCTCTTCCCTATCCCTTCTCTCTACCCAGACTCTTTCATCTGCACATTTGTCCTGTCTTCCTTCACTATCTCTTTCCTGCTCTAATTTGATTTCACAGAGCCAGTTTCTCCCCAGTGTAGATCCTTGTTCTGGAAGAGAGCTTTGCCTGGACAGTTTCAAGAGTCATAGGATCTAGACTTCTCTCTGTCTTTAAGGCTTTAGGACCTTTGAACTCACTGGATGGAGGACTGGCTAAAACCTCTCTGAGTTTCAACTGTTGTTTTCTAAAAATGTTTTTTTTTAATGTTTTATTTATTTCTGAGAGAGTGAGACAGCATGAGCAGGGGAGGGTCAGAGAGAGAGGGAGACACAGAATCTGAAGCAGGCTCCAGGCTCTGAGCTGTCAGCACAGAACCCAACGCAGGGCTCAAACCCACAAACCGTGAGATCATGACCTGAGCCAAAGTTGGACGATTAACCGACTGAGCCACCCAGGCGCCACATCAACTGTTGTTTTCAAATTGGCCCAGTATGATTCCCTGTAACTCCCCGTCTGTTATCTGATGATGTTTCTGCTCTCAGGCAGTCACTTGCCCCATTGCTGCTCCCTGCTCTCCTCCTCACAGATATCACTGCCATGCAGGTCTTGCGGCTGTTACTGGATTCATCTTCTCTACCTGAATATTATAGTTTGTGAAAATATCTTTTGTAGTAAATAGTCTCCATATTTTAAACTCATTCATTCCTTCCTTCATTCATTCAGTCACTATCTAGTTGTCTTGTCTGTCGTTATGTGAGAGTTGGGAGAGATTCACAAATATGCTACTGCTGTTGTGATTTTCTTTTTTTTCTCTAAGTTTATTTATTTATTTATTTTGAGAGAGAAAGAGAGAGAACAAGCTGGGGAGGGACAGAGGTAGGGGGGGACAGAGGATCTGAAGTGGGCTCTGTGCTGATAGCAGAGAACATGCTGCTGGGCTCGATCTCATGAACCATGATATCATGACCTGAGCCGAAGTTGGATGCTTAACTGACTGAGCCACCCAGGCACCCCTTCTTTCTTTTATTTTAAACTCCAAAGATGTCATGTAGATATAGGCTCAATTAATTGGTGCATTTGGTCATTATTATTTGGTTAGTCATATCTATTTCCTGTAGCCTGGCAAAGGAGGTCAAGTAAATATTTGTCTTTCAGATTATCATGGAAATGTGGAAGCATAGTTTGAAATACAAGAGAAAGAAAAACCTGTGATTTGCACTATATAAGAAAATTTCAGGACCGATTTAGACCTTAGCCTAGGTGCTAATTTTATCTAAGCTACTTTATTCTTCGCCTGCTTGAGGGTACACTACTCTATGAAGTATGGAGTGGAGACTATTCTAAATTGCTGGTTAATTAAATAGCTGACAGTAAGCCCAGTTCTTTCAGCGCACTTACATCAATGCGGTGGTCTGAGGCACTTTGGCTTGTTCAGCATGTAAACTCCATCTCAAAGCTGCAATAAGGATGACTGCAATTATTTCTCTCCTACAGTATAGTACACATGTTATTACAAACAATAATTGATAGTTAATTAAGTGGGTGGGTTTAGTTTTAAGAAATTTTTCTGCTCTATGGAACATAACAGATCTGAGTTGGCTCAGCAATACTCTTACCCAACCTTGTCTTCCAGAGTTTGATGGAACTGATGAGGCCAGTCTTCCAAATGCCATGAGCAAAGTTTTAGAGTCATACCAGTCCCCTTGGTCTTTTTTATAAAGCAACTGAGACTACATTGGAGGTTTTGGAATCCTGTTATTCTCTGTAGCTTCACAGGATAGTTTGCTTGGAGGATGCCTCCTTGCGCTCCTGTTGTAGGTTGTCTACCGTGTTATTATCTTTGAAGCAGGCAATAGTCAAAGGCACTAATATGTTTCCTATATTTTATTGCTTTATTGGGCTGAGTTTCGGTTTTAGTTTTTTGATCTGCATATCTTAATGAAAGAAATTGTAATGTTTAATTTAGTGTGTTGAATTGGCTAGGTAATAGTACCTAGATATTTGGTCAAACACTGTTCTGGATGCTTCTGTGAAGCCTTTTTTTTTTTTTTTTTTTTTAATGGGACTTACATTTAAATCAGTAGACTTTGGGTAAAGCAGTTGCTCTCCATCATATGGTGGGCCTGATCCAATCAATTGAAGGTCTTAAGAAAAATACTGACCTCTAAAAGAGGAGGTTCTGCCTGCAAACTGCCTTTAGATTTGAGCTGCAACTATTCCATGTATTCCCCACTTTTGATCTACTTGCAAGTTTGAACTTCCAGCCTTTACAACTGTGTGAGCCAATTCCTTAAAATAATCTTTTTTCCATTCCCTCCTCTCTCTCCCTCCCTCTCCCCCCACCCCAACAAACACACAGCACTGTATTAATTCTGTTTCTGTGGAAAGCCCTAATATACAAATTATCTATACATGGTCAAAAATATTGCAGATTTCTAGCACTGATTTACACATATTTTTTTCCATTATTCTTGCCTGTATATGTTCTGTTCACTCTTCTGACAATCTGTTCTTGTAAATGATTTTGCAGATAAGACTTAAAGTTATTCTGTGGTACTAATCCATATCCATATAAGAAGGTCAATTTAGGGCAGTTCTACTTTAGGTCTTAAGAAAAGAAATTCTACTTTTCTCTTCTGATTTACTCCCCTTGCAGAAAAGAAATTCTACTTTTCTCTTCTGATTTACTCCCCTTGCAGATAGAATATAAGATGTGAAAGACCTACAAGGTTAAGGTATAGGGAAAAAATGAGGAAGCAAAATTTCTGGCCCTTTACATCCTAGACTGTAAACAAATGACAGAAGGAGTCATTATAGGTCACTTGCAGCCTTGCTATGCTTATCAGGACAGGACATCAGAAAAGCATTTTGGTCCAAGCTTCCTTAGAGCAAAATAGAGGATGCATTTGTGAATTTATATCAATCTATATTTATATCTATATATGAATGTATAGATAAACACATATACATATATGTGCATAATATATAAGTGCATATTTATATCAGTAACTAAATATAAGTAATTAGTCAAGAATAGACTATTTCAGAATTCTGACTATTTTCTCCTAGAAGACAAAGTGACAGTAACAAGTGCTGGCAAAATCATTTGTGGAGTTGTAACTATATGGTTCTTAATTGTTATTAATGATAAAAATGGAAATATCTGTTGAGAGGCAGTCCCTGACGTGTTTCTACCTATAAGAATTAGTTTGTTTAATTGTTACAGGAATTGTTCCGATGGAAACATTATTGCCAGCATTTTATAAATGAAGCAACAGTGTTTCAAATAACTTGCCCAAGGTTTCCTGTGATTACATTTGTAGAATCATCTTGACATTTCTCAAAACTCCATCATTACTTTCAACTTCCATCTGTCTTTTTTTTCCTTTAGGTCAAGGGCAGATCTAGGACAGATCTTTAAAAAAAAACTCAAGGTTATATTCATGTTGCCCTGATTTACTTTGGTGTATTGAGCCTCAGATACATATTTCTCCAAAACACTTACATATATTGTCATGGTTTCCTACACTGGGCCTGATTAAGCAATGTGCCCAAGATTGTACAGGGATTAAAGGAAGAACCATAAATTTAAATTTTTAGTGCCCGTTTTCTTAATTTTTGAGCTATGTCGCCTTCCCAAAGACGTATTATGGGTAACAACGTACCTGTACCTTTTGAAGTAAAAAGAACTCATATGTTTTCAGTTTTGCGAGTCTAGATAAGAAATGCACAGACCTCACAGGCATAACAAAGTTGTTAGGGTAATATTTTCGTGATTATATTTCTCTCAAGAAATTATGTCCATTGTCACATGCCCTTCTCCAAGTAATCAGAAGAAATTAATGTTAAAGAGTGAAGAGAAGTATATTATTATGCTCTTGTTCTATATTGCCTAGGGACTGTCACTCATTGCTTTAAAAAGTTCATTTGAATTTTTGTTGAATAGAAATCGTAGCTAAAAGGAAAATTCCCTCAGGCAAAATTAAACAGGGGATATTTTACATACACAGAAAGAAAAGGGTTAATTAAACCATCACCTTTAAAGCCATTTTTTCTAGGACATTTCCTTTTACAGGATCTATTTGGGGAAATGTATGCAAATTTACATGGATTTGGTGAGCAGTAAAAGGATATTGTAAAATTTCATTAATTATAAATTCTAGAGAAGAGATAAAATGGACTTTGAATGAACTGAGTCCATTTGTTCCATTATGCATTTATCTGCATGTATGTGGACTTTACAGAATTGAAACTCCATTTATTGGACACCTGCTATACGTTACACAGGCTAAGTGACTTACATTTGCTATCTTACTTAACCTTTATATTTAATCTATGAGATTGTTACTGGTATCCCCTATTTTATGTGTTAGAACAGTAAGGCTCAGAATATCTTGCGTAATAATGCATAAAATAGCAAATCATGCAGCCTAACCAATTCTGACTTAATCTCTAGCCCTTTCAACTGCTATCCTTCCCTGTGCACATCTCTTCCATATATTCCTCTGTGTGTGTGTATGTGTGAGTGTGTGTGTGTGTACATTTAACTATTGTCATATATCCTGGGTACTTCTATTTTTCTGTTTGATATTCATAGAAATACCTGTTTTTGTAGTTTGAATAAAATATTATCCATCCCCTTTTGCTAACTCAGTCAATATTTGTTCAAAAGAAACATGTTTTATGTCTTATAGATTCCTTCCATTTCTAAACCATCAGGATGTTTAGGAGGAATATATGATACAATTTCTTACATATCGTTGTGGCATATCTATCAAAATGAAAGTGTTTTCCTTAAATTTTTATGCAGTGATAAAATCAAAGGACTTCATAAAGTTGAACCATTGCTGGTTATGACATTGTATTCTTTTAATGCATTTAATAACTATAATGTCAGATTTAGTTTCCAAATATTTTACTTATGAGTTTTTGCATTTGTACAGCTGTCACAGAAAGGACAGTGAGTGATAAAATAGTGCAAATGTAGGTAATTGATGTAAAACAATAACACATGAAGATGGCTCCTAAGATTTGAAACTTGGTCATCCTTGCCCTTTGTTTGGACCAACATCCTTTATCTTCAAATCCCATGAAAGTGACCTGCCAGCTCACTTAGTGCTAATCTGCTGGAGAATCACATCTTCTTGGAGTGTGTGTGTGTGTGTGTGTGTATGTGTGTGTGTAGTATCCCTGTGGCATATTCCCAAATGTGATCATTCTGAGGATGAGTTTACCTGCTGATCTGGGAAGTCAAATATAAAATACCTATCAACTGAACCACAGAATATTCATTCTTCCTCATACCTCTGAAGCTATAATTAGCCAAGTCTGACATATTAATTCACAAATACTGGCTAGGTTTAATTAGGAGTCAATGTTACAGGTTCCCCTGGTCTCACAGAATAGTTTACAAGACTATCAATCTCATAGCATTTGTGTTCAATAGTTTATTCATTTTGGTGTGGAATTGTGAGGTTTTTTTAAAAATCAACTTTATTCTTTCTTCATGTATTCAGTTATTATAGCTGTTTCAAATATGATGACTAGCAAAAAGAATGATGTAATGAACACCTATGCTAAGAAACAAATTGTTACTGAATAATTTGAAACTTCTCTGTATTCTGTTCCTTTCCTCCCTCTTTAGAGATAAGTAACAAATTCAAGGTGGTTTGTACCCTTCCCACTGAGTTTCTGTATTGTGGTAATAGTAGTTTACAATATGGATTTACTATTCTCCATTAATGATGGGGTATTATTTGTATCACTCTGCAATTTGATTTTGTTATTTAATATGATGTTTTAAAAATTCATCCCTGCTGATATATGTAAACCTAGCTTGTGTTCTTTAACTGATGTATGAATTATATAGAGCACACCACATTGTTTTATACATTTCACTACAGATGAACATTTGGTTGCTTCTATTTTTCTATTTTTACAGCAAGTGTTACAAAGACATATTTG
This sequence comes from Hyaena hyaena, assembly GCF_003009895.1. Lineage (NCBI taxonomy): Eukaryota > Metazoa > Chordata > Mammalia > Carnivora > Hyaenidae > Hyaena > Hyaena hyaena. Next base: position 16,264 of record NW_024083178.1, on the reverse strand, counting down.
TATATGGCTTCCTTTCTCTTATGTGAGAGTTTTGTAAACCCCCAAACAGAACTGTTGGTGGAAGAGTAAGCTCATAGTCATGTTTACTATATCTTGCCAAATTGTTGTCCAATAACGAAGGTGGTCTCGCTATGTGTCAGCTGGTGTTGGTGTTGGAGTTCTGTTTTATACCAAGTGAAAAATAGCAGGTTGAGCAATCGGAAGTAGCCTCAGGGGACTAGGAAAATGGTTTGAGGGTAATAAACAGGTAGGCAAATGTCACTGAAGAAAAATCTTTTTAATTTTGCAACACTGCAAGGGAAGATACACTGGCCATGATGACTATGATAAAATGGAACAGTACACTTTCCCTCATTCTGATAGGCGTTTCTGTAACAATCTCAGTCATGCAGAAGCTTCAATTCAAAATTTTACCATCATTTCAAGAACAAAAGAATAAATTAGAACATGCCTCATTGGAAAGTGTTCCATGCAATTATTGTAAATTATTTTTCTATTGACCCTCTCTCACTTCACCCAGAGCTTCAGCTCTTAGAACAGATCAATCAAATGAGAACCAGCAGGTTCACTGGCCCATGCCAAATCTCTATACAGATGTCCTGGCGAGATGGGCAAAACAGCTTGATCTAAAGAACCTCAGAATTGGACATGCAACAACCCATCTGTACAGTATGCCTCTGAGAATAGAAATACAATTGTAATATATTCCAATAATAATAATAACAATAATAATAAAAGACAGAAAGTGTTGACATTCAGCTGACATTCAAATTTAAGCAAGTTAATTTAAAATATTTACTATTTACCACAGCATTTATTGGAACTTTGGACTTTATATGTAAAAGGTGTGTGTGTGTGTGTGTGTGTGTGTGTGTGTGTGTGTGTGTCTGTGTGTCTGTGTAGCTGGAAAGCCTGGAAAGATGTGGGAAGAATATAGACACGGGAATAGTTGGGTACTGTCTCAGTTAACATACAATCATTTCATTAATCAATCCATGGGGCTTGAGGAGAGAAATTAGTATTTGCAGAGGTCAAAACAGATCATACATATGAAGATTGTGGGCTTATCAGATTTCTCGTTAGTCATTCTACTTATTCTACAGAGTTGTGAATGTGCTTTTTGTTTTTGTTGTTTTTAATTTTTGTTTGACTTATCATCAGAATGTTAAAAACATTGTGGACCAATTTTTCTGTGCCATAGGATTGTAGGTTTCACCGGGTGCTTGGGAAATTTTATGTCAATAGATGCAGCCAGCTGGGCACTTATTCTATGTCAGATATTTACAAACTTTTTTCCAATAATCCTAAAATAACACTGTAAGATAGGAATTATTAATATTTTTTTTCAAAATTAGATGAAGAAGTTGAAAAACTTCTTCAAGGAATAACTACAGTAAGTAGCAGATCTGTTATTCAAAATTGAGATTTCTAATTCCAAAGTTTGTGTCTATGAATAATGAGTAAATGAGTGAGTGAATAAACAAATGAAGTGATAAGATAGTACAGGCATGTGCAAATACCTAAGGGCTCTCCAAGTCTCGCCGTGAAATCTTGAGAAGGCTTGACAGCAAATGCACTTCAAACAGTGATCTGAAGTGTGAGTTGTGGTTATCCTGATGGACAAGGAAGGAAAAAGATCTCCAGACAGAATGAAAAATATAAGCAAATGGATAGAGTGATTTAAAAAACATATAAACACATGATTTGTTTGTTGAGGCACAGTTTAGTATTGAAAGATGCAACACTTGAAAGAAACAGGCATGCTAGAAGGGAACCAGATTATGAGGCACCTTGGATGCCGTGTGTATCAGTCAAGGTCTTAGCAGGGAACAGATGGACACTTCGATAATATACTTGAACAGATGGACACTTCGATAATATACTTGAAAGTACATTAATGCAGAGGCTCTCTACATAGGTGTGAGCAGGGTTAAGAGAAACCAACAAGATATGATGAAACATTCCTCAGCTATCACTATCTGTGAACTGTTGTCATTCATAGACCTAAAAGGAAAAGAGAAAGTGATTACAATACCACAGAGAGTAATTGCAGCCCTAGGACAAGGTAGAGAATACAACCAACTCATCACGTGGGAAAATTAAACTCCCAAGCTCATTCTTTCACTTTCAGTATCCTGTCATTACCTCTCATTACCAAATCGAACCAGAAGCCAGGTGGCAAGGTGGCCAGTTGATGACATGAGTACAGGTCAGTCTCCCAGGGCACACAGAGCAGGGAGGGGAAAGGTGGAGAGTAGATCTAGATGAAAGCAGGGAAGATACAGTATAAGAAGTTTTACTGCATAGATGTTGGGGAACCATGGAAGAGTTTTAGGTGGGAGAGTTGGAGGATCAGATTGGAGAAAACAGAAGGTGGCTCTGCAACAGAAAAAAAAAATAAATGTAGAAAACTAGTGAAGTAGTAGAGAAGGAATGGAATTAAGAATGATTGAGAGGTGTCTGGGTGGCTCAGTCAGTTAAGCGTCTGACTTTGGTTCAAGTCATGATCTCACGGTTCGTGGGTTTGAGCCCCATATCGGGCTCTGTGCTGACAGCTCAGCGCCTGGAGCCTGTTTCAGGTTCTGTGTCTCCCTCTCTCTCTGCTCCTCCCCACTCATGCTCTGTCTCTCTCTCTGTCTCAAAAATAAATAAAAACAGAAGAAAAATTTTAAAAGGAAGGATTGAAAGGATTGTAGGTCTGCTTAAAGAAATGACTGTGGACCAGATGAGGAAAGACCTTACTTTAGAGACATGATAGTAATTTACATCACAGCTAAAGCCCTGGCAGAAATGTCTGCCAGAAGAACAATCATCAGTTTCCTGCATTGTATATTAGCATACATGTCTCATATGAGGAGTAATTGCTTTTTAGCTTTAGCTAAAGACATCATACCTTTCATAGACAGGATACTTGCTCTAATATTGAAGCATTCTTGTATACTCCTGTTCAGTAATGATTTTTAATCAAGAGAGAAAGTACCCTCTTCCACCTAAAGAGTTGATTTGATTATTGAATGGTGAAAAGAATCCAAGTGCATTTAACTGCTATTGTTTTCCCTCAGGATTAAAAAAATTAAGAATATTAATTATTATTGTACTTTTAGCTAGTTTGCTAGCTAGATATATTGATAAAGATTATGTGAACATGTACAAAGTAATGTCATATACCTGCATCCCTTATAAAACTGAAAAAACAAGCTTTCTAAATATTCATAGGTCAAAGGCCTCTAAATGTAGCAAATAAGAAATTAATCTAAAAAAATCCAAATTATGTTTGGAAAAAAGTAAAAATTTGAATTCATGGTTAAAAATTTTTTTTAAGTTAGGCCGGACCACAAAGCCTGATCTGTGAACTGTTTGAGAGTGATGAGTTGATCTCGGTGGAGATTACTTGCATTTCCTGTGGATTGAGTACACAAATTATGTGAAAGGCACACATGAAATCTCAGATATGTGGTGTGGACAGGAGCAAGGGATCCCCTGTGTCTCCCTGATTCCTTACGGCAGGGTGTCCCAAAGTGAGAAGCCTTGGAGGACCATTTAGATAGAGAAACCTGTCTGGTGAGTGGGGTCTAAAACTATAGGGTCAGCATTCTAAGTTCTCTATAGCAGGGCCTTAAAAGAGGGAGGAACATTTTGGCACTCAAGAGTCTGACTTATATAAGATAGAGTTCTTGCTAAATCACAGTTACACATTTCTACATTTTCGAATCCTGACTCTGCCACTAACTGCACAACCTTGGGTAAGTTATATAGACTTGCTGTGCTTCATATGCCTCATCTATAAAATGAGATAATAATATTACGTCCTCTGTAGATCTATTGGGAAGATTAAAAGAGTTAATTCATGAAAATCACTAGATGGGTGCCTTGCATACAATAAAGATTTAAACATGTTAATTATAGATTTGTTTCTTGTACTTCCAAGCCCGCTAGTGATTTCAGGGGAGCAGGCTTTTTAATGAACCAGATAAAGAGGGTGTTCACAGTGCCTGGAGGATACTGAAGTCATATCTATCATCTATCTATCTTTCTATTTATCTATCTGTTTTCCTATCTCTCTATCCATCTATCTGTCTGTCATTTATCATCTATTCATCTCATAAGAAATTACTGAAAATAGGAAAAAATAAAATTGAGAATAAATAAAAAGAATAAGAAAAAATCAGAAGGAAGGGAAAGAGCAGATTAGGCCCAAAGGAGCTGAGAAGAAGTATTGGAGTAGCAAGAGTCAGATACAGATAAAAGAGGAAGTTAAAGCAGAGGCATCCATGATGGAAGAGAGAAAATATTGGTTCACATTGAATGTTGATGCAGCGGTATTGTTATATTATACCATATTACAGTATGTAATATATGTATATATGTATAATACATATATGTAATATATGTATGTATGTAATAACATATATATATAATATACTGTAATATGGTATGATATAGCATATTACAGTAATTGTTTTCTCTTTATTCTAAATTTATGGGGAATCTACTCTTTGTAAAGCCCTTGAGGATTTACAGACATAAGGAATTTCTGTCATTAAGAAGTCTCATCACAAAAGAAGCTTTTGTATCCAGTGTGTTCTTTCTACAAGAATGGGAAAGTGAATAACTTACTTTGTAAACTGCTTTGTTGCTTATAAAAAATGATTATAAAGAGATGGGACCTGTAAATATAGCCATCTATTCTCTGTAAGCCCAGTGTTTCCTTAGAACTAAATAAACTGTCTCAAATAAGTGCTACACAGTGGCCAGGGATACTGAGGATAATCCCTCAGTCCTCAATGTAGTGAACTTGGGCTAAGGGCCTCTGACCTCAAGCACTCTCTTCTTTGTTGTGGCATCACATGTACATATCACATTCTGTGCACACCAAGAGGAGTTATTTGGAAACAAGGTTTTATTTGGGCTATTGATAGATGTATTTGCCTTTTTCCTTCATTACAAAAGCTGATGATACTTATTAATTGATGAAAATATGATCCTGAATGGTTATTGTTTATAAGAATATATTCATATTTGGATGTTTTTTCAAAGTAAGATTTTGTTGGGTAGCATCGTTAGAAATATGTGCCTACTGCAATTTATTAGGCACAGTTAAATCAGTTCTGGGACTAAGTTTTCTTGTCATCAGGGTAAGGCCATTGGGGTGTGATTACAATTGCTGGAGATAGCATATGGCTTTCCCCCCCCATCTTCGAAGGGGAAGATCATACAAAGTTCACCAAAGAGTCATTAATTCCTCTTCCTCAGGGCTGTCAGCTCAGCAGTACATTTTCATAATTGATAATTTCCAACAGGTTTCTTGGCAGGATCCCTGTTTCTAGCATTTCTGTTAGGAAAAGTAGAGAATTTCCCATCTACAGTTAAATGTTATTTAACCCCTGGATAACTTTATGTAGTCTTTGATCATCACTGGCAAACTATACTAGAATTTCTAAAGCTTTTGTTTTGATATTAGGGACTTTATGGATAGTTTTGAAATAGGTGGAAGTCTGCAAATTAAATCCCTAAAAAGTCTGAATTTGCTAATGAGAGTTTAATGAGATACATATGCAAGTAAAAGGAGCCAGACTCCTTTACAAATACAGAATATTAAAAAAAAAAGAATTCAAAAATGCAAGGTGTGGAAGGGCTGAGAAGAGTGATTTAACAACAACAAAAAAAAGTTCAGGGCATCCTTGAGATCGCAATTTTAGAAATGTAAAATTTTTAGACATGAGCACTATTGGTTTATATCCTCAACTCTATCAGGGAGGTTGTTGCAACTTCCTGGGGAGAAATACCTTATTTTACATTTTCCACCTTCATATATATTATCTTTCCTTTTTTTTCCCACCATGTTACAGTTATGATAATCCCTTTGAAGTTAACTCATCAGCCGACATGAACGTACTCTAAGGGTTCTGACTGACCTTACCTCAGCGGAACTGAGGACTGTAATAGAGAAAATAGACTCAAAGTTATCTCAGAATCAGAGTGGCTTTACAAACTTGTCTTCCAGTTTCTAATCATTCTACAGAAGATTGCCATGTAGAAAGACTCTAGAGATGTTATTAAAATATTCAAAGAGAGTCTTTAGTGACTGTGTGCAGCATATTTCAGGATTCTATTTTAAACTCAAAATTCTTGAAAGTAAAATATGAATACGTATTATTATTTGACAAGGCAGTGGTCACCTTTTTATCTCTCATGAGGTCCTTGAGATTATCTTGTATTTTTAAGATGATGGAAAGGGTATATGCATACCGTAGAGTCTCTCCCATGTAGGTGTCCTTCCAGTGGTCTGGGTGGGAGTATTAGAAACTGCTTAGTGTGAACACAAGGTCTTCTTGGATAACTGGAGCTTTTTGGGGTCCTTGTTGCTCAGTGGGCATCAGGATGTCACCACGAAGGATAGAGGCTGTCATTTATGTGAAAGAGCAAGTCCTACACGAGGCAAACAACTACTTTGTTCTACTCACATCATTTATAAAGTCCTATTTGACCTTAGCAAAGTAGAAGTGAGCACTGGGTAAGGAAATTAGACTCAAAGATACTTTATTATCAGAGCTGTTTTTCAGGATTGTTATTCCATTTCATAATCATTTTACAGAATGTCATCATCCTGAAAGACTCTAGAGATGCTATTAAAATATTCCAAGAAAGATGTTAGTGACTGTGCATGGCATATTTCAAGATTCTTTCCACTGTATAATGATGTAAAGGATATCTAGTAAATGTCTTAAAATAGGCCTTTTTTCCATTGGAAATCTAATGAATAATTTCATTATAATTTAAAGAGAAATTAGAAAAGGGAAATAATTTAAAGCCTGCTTAGTTCACCCTCATTTCTGATAATAAGTCCTTCTCTACTGGGCCCTGCCTCTTCCCTTCCTTTTTAAAAGGATATTTAGCACATGTTCCTTCTTATTGGGTAGCATAATTGGAGTTGTTAGTTAAGTTATGAGAAAAAAAATGAGGTCAAGATTCTCATATATCATTTACTTACTGATCCAGGAGGTTAGAGTTGAAAGGGCCTTAAAAGACATGAGGGGAATCTGATAATTGCCAAGATAGCTTTGATATGGTGTCCACATTCTACCTCATATTACATGAATATATCTCAAGAATGGGAAAACAAAACAAAACGAAACAAAAACAGCTCAGAGATAAAGGGCTTATGAGCATAGACAAGGACAGGATGATCCGGGGCACTCTGTCAGGACTCTGGGACATGGCTGATATGTTCCACAGTCTTTTGCTTCAATCTCAGCACAAAGATTGCTTACCAACACTAGAAAAAATAGTGGGAAGGCTCTCCTGAAGAGCTAAATAAGCCCTTGACGAACTGACAGCCTTGAAGGATGCTAGGGTCTAGTCATGGAGTATGGATGTTTTCAGGAAGTCAGACTACCATCTTTACTAAAAATCTGTATACATGTAGTAAGGCCCAAGTTTGTCCAAGACATGATATCCCCAAGGAGTATTCCAAGCAAACAAGAAGGAATCATAAATATATGTGTACTGAATGGAGATGGTCATTTCAGCCTTGTGGTATTAGTGAGTAATCGGACTAAAGTCAGGGTAGTTGGAAAATAATTCAAAGATTTTTCATATGCATAGTATATTCCACAGAGGGGAAATCTAAGACAGATTCTGCTACAGCATGTTTCTCAAATGTGAGTCAAGCCTGTTCAAAGCAAGCAATGCATACGGTGAAATATGTTTGACTTGGCAAGAGATAAGTCCAGAAAGACTTGAGTTCATATGTTGATTCTAGTACCTTGTAAGTGAGAACACCTCAAACATGTTAATTAACTACTCCCAACTGTGAAATTCTTCACCTGTGAAATAAGATTAGTTAAAATTATTTCTCTGCCTGACATCAAGATTTCTTTTAAAGAAGGAATGTCTGTATTTAGCAACAAACTCTAACTGGGGTAGATCTAGTGAACCTTTAAGTACATGAGTTCGTGTGAAACAAGGAGGAAAGTGACAGTCTATCCACTCTGTTAGGTTAGCAAAAATTGTCAGAGAAGTTTATTTGTACAACAGGGAAGTATAATGTTTTATTTTAAATAGAAAACTCATTATCTCCTATGAGTGGCAGTTTGTATGGGAGGAGGACATGGAATAAAGTGAAAACTGGATTCTAAGGAGAATTCAACTCTACAACAGTTAACAGAAATGTTGGAGAAGGCACTGGACTTCCTGTGTGAATCGAGTTTGAAGTAATTATGTGGTGATCTTAAAGCACAGTGTACTCTGCTGATATTTTCATAAAGCAGCTGATATGGTTGTGAGAATATACAATTAGATGAAATTAGATAATGAAACACATTATTTCAACAACTCAGTCACCCACACCTTTCTTGTAAATCTGTTGCTCCTCTTTTCTTCACCGCCCCTGGATTTCTATGCCCTCATTTTTCACTTGGCCACACAAGGCTTCACTCGACAATCCTCATTGGATCTGAGCTTACTGATAATGTTCTATATTAAAACTCTCTGAGCATTTAAAATGGGAATACTAATGCATTTTTTCAGAAAGATTTGAAGATTCATTAAATGATATATAGAAAGGGGACAGTTTATAGACTTCAAAGTGTTATAAAAATAATTGAACAACTCACAACTGCTATAGTAGAAAAATAATAAAATAAAAGAGAGAATAGAGTCTCTTCTCTAAACAAACACATCCTCCTCTGGAAAACAGAGCTGGAAGGAAACTTAGCTCATTTAATGGGACCCCCTCTGTTTAACTGTGTATAAGAACCAGAACTCAGTTCTCTTGATTGCCATGATAGGGCCCCTTGTCTTTGTTGGGTGCCTCTGTGCAGAAGTTTCTGGTGACCCCAGACTCATTAGTACGATATTAGAAAGTCCTAGACTCTCAACCCCTTTATATCAAGTGTCTTTTAAACCCAGCTTTTGACTGAGCAGTTAACTGTGCCTAGAGATGGATGCCAGGCACTTAGAACAAGGTATTGGATTGGTTAGTCTATTTTCTTTTGGTTGTCATGGTTGGACTTGAACTATTTCAGAACTTACCGGATGTGAATAATGGCTAGATTCCTATTTCTCTACATGCGAATTTGACAGTAATGATTTAGGATGGGTTGAGTTTGGGGTAAGAATGAGGCTTGCTTTTCTCCAGATGTTTCCCTGCCATCACATTTGACTCAATTCCTCCTGATTCTGGTCAATGACAGCAACATGTAGGTTTGATATCCTTTTATATATGTGTTGACAGCTCTGTCTTCATGCACCCTTCAGACAGAGCACACAGAGTTCTCTTAGCCTTCCCACATAGACTTCCTTCAAAGCTTCCAATATGTTTTTCTTTAAAGAAAGCCCATATAGAAAATCAAAAGGACCAGTAGAAAAAAAGTGCAAATATATTTTATTTTTCTTTCTCTATCTACTTCATTTTCCTTGTTTGTTCATTAGCAGGAAGAGTTTACAAAAAGGCAATAAGCCTTCTAAATGGGTAATTGGCTCTGGTTCACATAACACCACAGCTAAGTCAAGTGCTTCCTTCTGAAAACATTACAAGTTAGATTTGGTGCCCAAGTGAAATCAATGCCTGAGTACAAAAGACAAAAAATAACACAAAACAAAGTTTATTTGATTTCATATTGGATCTAATCTGGATGACTAGACATGAACAGGAATGTGGGAGGCATTTTTTTAAGACTTTCTCTTGAAAGCGTAGAAGATAACCCTAAACAATGCTTTGTCAAGATTTCCCTGAGAGGCTGGATAGATTTTGAAGCCACTCAGTATTTTACCTCATAGTGAATCTTGCCTGCAATCCTACTTTGAGCCTGAACTATGCACAATGGAAAGACTGTATTTATAAAATACACACACACACACACACACACACACACACACACATCCACATACATATAAAGTAAAACCTTGTTTTGTGAGCATAATTAATTCTGGAAACATGCTTGTAATCCAAAGCACTTGTATATCAAAGCAAATTTCAAGAACCATTAGCTAAGCTGTGATCATGTGACATTTGGTGTCATGTAGTACTCATATTGCAAGACCTTGCTCATTTATCAAAGTTAAAATTTATTAGACATGTTGACTAGTCTTGTAGAACACTTGCAGAACAAGTTACTAGCAATTCACAGTTTTACTGTATATCCATTTTCATGATGTTGCTTTCTTTCTTAAATTTTTTATTTATTTAAAAAATTTTTAATATTGGGGCGCCTGGGTGGCTTAGTCGGTTAAGCGTCCGACTTTCACTTAGGTCNTCATGATCTCGCGGTTCGTGGGTTCGAGCCCCGCGTCGGGCTCTGTGCTGACTGCCAGCTCAGAGCCTGGAGCCTGTTTCAGTCTGTGACTCCCTCTCTCTCTGACCCTCCCATGCTCACGCTGTCTCTCTCTCTCTCTCTTCTATAAATAAATAAAAACATAAAAAAAAATTTTTTTTTTAAATTTTTTAATATTTATTTATTTTTGAGAGAGAGAGAGAGAGAGCGAGAGAGAGAGCAGTGTAGGGGCAGAGTGGAGACACACACAGAATCGGAAGCAGGCTCCAGGCTCTGAGCTGTCAGCACAGAGCCTGATGCAGGGCCTGAGCCCATAAACAGGGAGATCATGACCTGAACTGAAGTTGGATGCTCAATCGAGTAAGCCACCCAGGCACCTCTCATTGTTGTTTTCTGAGGCTGAGGCTGAGATGTTGGTTGTTTCTCCCATCTCTTTTTCTTTCTCTCTCTCTTTGTTTTTCTGACTAGGAATACTAAATATATCTCCTGTGTTCAGATATTATGCTGGTGGGATTTTTCCAATGTCAGCTTTACTAACAAAAGCAGATAAAATAGAAAATAATGCTTTTGACAAAGCTAGTATTTTTAATGTTTTGGTTTATCTAGAGTTGGTATTTCTGTTGTTGACCTTCTTCACCAGAATTATGAGAATTTAGAGTAAGAGAATTTAGAAGCTCTTATAATAGGAACTTTTTTTTTTTTATCATTTCTTTTTTCCAAGAGTGCATAGGGTTGCAAACAAAATCTTTGAGTGTGATTATAATCATATTTGCTAGGGTACTGTCCAGAGAGGGGCGCCTGGGGACTCAGTCAGTTAAGCATCCACCTTCAGCTCAGGTCATGATCTCACAGCTCACGAGTTTAAGCCCCGCATCAGCCTCTGTGCTGACAGCTCAGAGCCTGGAGCCTGCTTCAGATTCTGTGTCTCCCTCTCGCTCTCCTCCTCCCTCTCGTTCTCTGTCTCTCAAAAATAAATAAACATTTAAAAAATTTTAAAACAGATGGTTTTATGTAAAATAATTTCTAATTTAGTTTGAATCAGTGCAATTTATAAATATCATATTTTATATAGTATCTTATTGATTTAAAAGAAAATTGAAAATCAGTCGAAAATTTATTTATAGAAAAAGAACTCTTTCTCCTACTCCATATCCCCTCAAAAATACAGAGAAGCAAAAGTTTACTAATTCACTTGGGTGTGCCATGCAGCTAAGTATAAATCTAGACAGTTCCCTTCTCCTGAATTTGGTACCAGTCATGTTTTTAAATAGTCTTTGGTAAAGTGATGTTTATTTGTCAACTTGACTGGGCCACAGGGTGCCCAGATGTTTGGCGAAACATTATTTCTGGTTTGTCTGTAAGAATGTTTCTGGATGAAGTCAACATTCAAGTTAATGACTGAGTAAAGAAGAATTCACTCCCCAAGGTGAGTGGGCCTCATCCAATCCACCGAAAGCCTGAAAAGACTAAAGAGGTTGATTAAGGAAGAATTCTTTCTTTCTGCCTATCTTTGTGCTAGGAGATTGGTCTTTTGCCTTTATACTGAAACTCAGACTGAAATTTATACTATCAACTCACCTGGTTCTCAGGTCAGACTTGATTTGGCACCGTATCATCAGCTCTACTTGGTCTGAATACTTCAGTGTCCATAACTGCATGATCCAGTTCCTAACAATAAATTTATATATATATGTATAATATATTATATATAACACTGTCTAATATATATAAATATATTTTATACATAAATATACACTTACATATATGAATATGAAATATATACATATATAAATATACTAAAGTGTATATATTTATATACACATATATATGTGTACACACACACACACACACACAAGTTGAATGTATTAGGGTACTCTAGAAAGAGAAACAATATTCTGTGTGTGTATGTGTGTGTGTGAGTGTGTGTATAATATATATAATATATATAATATGCTGTATATATATTAATATATATAATCTAAAGAACCATGTTGGGGAATGTCATCAAAAAGACATGACCACTGATTGACCCTGAGAGCTGGACCTGGGAACCTGGGTGCTCCTCATTCTCTCCCCTGTTTTGGGAATGTGGGTTCTGCTTGCCTTTCCCACTCTCAGAAGCTACTTTAAGGACAAGACCTTGAAATACTGATGTGGTGTTGAGAACACTGCACACTATGGGTGACTATACCCAGTTAAGACCTCTTTATACATTTTCAAGATTTGGCAGGATTTGTGGGTGCAGGGATCATTTGTCTTGCTGCTGCCCATGACAAACCTTGTATGTAAGTTCCCTTTGCTTATTGAAACTGCCACCATCAACCTCGAAGTCCTGCCTCTTTCTTCAGTCTCTCTCTGCTGTCTGAGTACCAGGGCCAGTTTCAGATGATACCAGAAAAGCCGCCTAGAGGGTTACAAACCAACTCCCTGACTAATGCATTTAACTTAGTTAAATGCTATGCGATAACAAAAATATGAAAGAAAAAGGCAATCTTGTGCTATTTTTCAAGGCAGTACATCATTTTTCTTACCTTTATATTTCCAAATTCTGAATGTATAAAATGAGTCCCCCTAAACTGTAATGTGGCAAGTGTAACTTTTTATATGATCTCTCTACAGCAGTTTCTGTACACCAGTGTCTGAACTTCCATTAATACAAAGGGATTACCAGCTTCTTTACCATAAATGGAGTTTGAAAGATAAATATTTTGGAAGAAGGTATATATTGACTTCAATTTATGTGAAAGCAATCCTTTAAGAGTGGAAAGGATTGGAGAAGGATGGATTGGAGAAGGAAAAATAGTTGAAAAGAGAGGTGAGTCACAGAAGGAGAAAGAGGTGATTGTATGCTTTCAAGTCTCTTCTTGCCTATTTCACATTTGTATAAAGGACGCTGTAGTGAAGGCTATTCTCCCAAAGCAAACCTGGCACATCTACACTCTGATTTGACCCACAGGAATAATTATGGCTATATGAAGTTGCCTTCTTCTAAGATTTAGTTTATTCTCTAAGTAAAACTGTGTGAAAATATAAACTACCAAACAAATGCCAGCTTGCTATCTAGGGCAGCCTGACCCACTGTATAAATTCTAGAGAGAGTGAAGAGAGAAATGATTCTTTTTTTATTTGGGCTTATTGTCAGCCTAAGTACTGGAATATTCTTCCAATAACAGGTAGAGTCATGTCTCAATTGTTTACTCGTCAGGATCAACTTGACTGCTTTCTGAAGATCACTGTGACACAGTAAATGTTAGAAAAAATAAGGCAAATTTTCAAGAAGAAATGGATTAAACCCTGAGCTTTTGTCAGTCACTGAGAAAGAAAATCCATATATCTATTTTTTATTTGTACAAAAGGTCAACCTCAGTTTCATACCATATTGAGTGTCAAATAGCTTGGCTACTAATTTTTGACATCATAGGCGTAATATTTTAAAATTTAACTTTTTGGTTATTTACAAACATTAGATTATCACATGTTAAGTGTGAACTTAACACGTTGCCTTGTCTTTATATTACCTAATCGTTTCTGAAGAGAATAAGTCACTTTCTTAGTCATATATGTACTAGTGCATATTAATAGGAATGTATTAATGATTCAATTTTCCAGTTTAAGCATTTAGAAAAGTCTCTTAATTACCCCCAAATTGGAACTCTGTGTTTTTTTCATAATCTTTGACCTCATAGTTGTTTTATTTACATATTTGCTTACTTATAGCAGAAACACGTGCTCTAGTTATTTTGTTAGGAGCTACAGAGGCAAGGTGAACAATACATACATTCAACCCTCAATGGTCTTGTAGTCTTTGGATAGGAAATATTTAAGAGGATCACACAACCCTCCTACCATTCTATGTGCTGCAAAAAAGCATACATGGCTTCTTGCTGGAAGAAAGTGTAGAAGTTCAGAGAGAAAAAGGGTAACTCTCAGCCTTAGGTACAGTGAAGTAGTCTGAAAAATATGGCAAGGTGAAGCGATGTGAATGAGATCCTTTATTGTTTTATTTTTTATTTCAGGAATAGATTTTAGGGATTCATTACTTACATATAACACCCAGTGCTCATCCCAACAAGTGCCCTCCTTAATGCCCATCCCCCACCCAACACCCCTCTAGCAAAGGTCAGTTTGTTCTCTGTATTTAAGAGACTCTCATGGTTTGCCTCCGTCTCTCTTTTTATCTATGAAGTCTTCATCTTAAAGTATCACTGGAATAATGGCTGCAGATTGATTGGGAGGACAGTGCAATGGCACAATTAATCAGCAATAGCATGGTTCATACCACGGCGATACATATGCTAGAGAAAATTAAATTGAGAACGTTTAGGTAATATATTCACTAAATTTCAATTAATTGGGTCAGCTAAATGGTTCAACATATTCTTAACTCAAACTCACAAATAAGTTAAATTCAGGCTCTGGGTTTCTAGTATTTATTAGGAAAAATATATATTATTCGCAGAAATTTTCATAATAAAATGGGGACATAATAGGAATACTCACTCAGAAGTCTAATAATAACTGACAATCAGAAATAAGTTCAAGGGGCGCCTGGGTGGCTCAGTTGGTTAAGCGTCCGACTTCGCTCAGGTCATGATCTCATGGTTCTTGGGTTCAAGTCCTGCGTGGGGTTCTGTGCTGATGGCCAGCTCAGAGCCTGGAGCCTGTTTCAGATTCTGTGTCTCCCTCTCTCTCTGACCCTCCCCTGCTCATGTTCTCTCTCTCTCTCTCTCTTTCAGAAATAAGTAAAACATTAAAAAAAAGAAGTAACTTCAAAAACTATAAATCTGCTATGCTTTCCCCAATCTGTTTTGGCTCTTTGAGGCAGAAAATCTAGTGACCAGCTGATGCATTCTAATTCTTCTTTGTCTCAGTCCTATTGGGCCACTTAGATCAGAATATTTCTGTTAAATACATTTTTTATCTTTTTTAAACAGTTAAGAGCCTAAAAAAAGTTTATGTTTGGGGAAATGGGTTTAGACTATTTTAAAAATCTCACTATGCTGTTCAAACAAAAATATACTAATTATAAATAATTCAAGTAATGTACCAAAATACAAAGAAAATGTTAGGAAAATAACCCAGCTAATAAAACTTATTTCACATACATATGTATGTATATATAGATGAAGAGACCAAATGAGAGTAAGAGAGTTTCAGGGCATACTCTTCATTCCAAGTCATATTATCTTAATTAAAATATATTAATTAAATTTTTTTCCAAAGTGGCTAAGAGACAAAACAAATTTAAGTGATTACAGAAAAATTACTAAATGTCTATTAATCCTTTAGCCTAGGAAAAAAACAACCCAGATGTCCTTCACCAGATAAAGGGTTAAACAAATATCGCATATCCTTATCATGGAATACTCAGAAGTAAAAATTAATGAACTGTTGACAAACAGAACCACCTGGAAGAATCTCCAGATTATTCTGAGTGGAAAAAAAAAAAACCTTCTCAAAAGATAGCATGCTGCAATATTGTATTTATATGACATTTTTGAAATGGCAAAATTATAGAAATGGAGAAGAGATTAGCAGTTTCCAGGGGTTAAATAAGTGATGGAGGGGGCAGGACATAGGTTTGGCTCTAAAAGGGCTAAATTGAATCATGGTGGTGAACATATATTGTATCTCAACTTTTTCAATGTCATTATTTTGCTTGTGATATCATGGTATGGTCTTCCAAGAGCTTACCATTGGGGAAACAGGGTAAGGCAACACTAGATCTGCCTGCATTCTTTCTTTTTTTTTTTTTAATAGACTTTATTTAATTTATTTTTTTATAAATAGTTTATTGTCAAGTTGGTTTCCCTATAACACCCAGTGCTCATCCCAACAAGTGCCCTCCTCCATGCCCATCACCCCCCGTCCCCTCTCTCCCACCCCCATCAGTCCTCAGTTTGTTCTCAGCATTCAAGAGTCTCTCATGGTTTGCCTCTCTCCCCCTCCCCCACTATTTCCCCCTTCTTCTCCCCCACGGTCCTCCATTA
>NW_024083177.1:7909-26529 GCF_003009895.1 Hyaena hyaena | reverse complement strand
GGGGAGGAGAGTGACGGTGCTCCAGTCCCTTCTTGAACCCCGCGCTGCAACTCGCTTTTTTGGGCGTGTCAACTGCCCGTTCCGGGGACGCAGCCGAAGTTGGTTGCACTCTTCAACCCAGGCCAGTTCCAATCTCCAAATCCCCGTCCGTGCGCCCCGCTGAAATTGCCTTAGACACAGCTTGCCAGGCAACCCCCTCGGGCAATTCCAGGCTCCCTCAATAGTTGTGTTCTTTGAAATTGTTCATACGAAACATACATTCATCCCACATCTAATGGCATTAGTCAGCGAACTCACGTGGTTAATCGTGAGTTCACCCCCTTCTGAGAGTATGAGAAGATCAGAAAACTTTGTAAATCTAACACAGAAGTAATAACCATGTGGGATTTTCATTTGTCTACTAATATTTTACTTTCTGAAGGAAATGAAATAAACTTTGCAGCTAAGTATAGATTGCACAGCTCAAAGGGAGTTGTAAGGAGATTTCCTCAGCTGTAGAATTGAGGACCACGATTTCCAGGATGATTCTGAGACATTTCTGTATGTCGTGGGGAGGGACCCTAGGGTCTCCTGGGATACGGTTACGTCATGTTTTCCCAGAACAAACATCTCTCAAGTTACACCCTCATCCATTTTTTATGGAAATTCATTTCATGTTTTTTGATCCAATTTGGATAGATAAAAATTGGTATTCCCAGTTGGATTTCAGTCCGTTTCCTTCCCTATATGACTGGAATCAATTACTTTCTTCCTTGTATTTATTAAGTTGTGAATCCCTTACACGTATTTTCTCGTTGGGGTCAAAGTCACTGTATAAGCCAGTTTATTGACAATAATCAATAAAAGGAATTATGTTGACATTGATGTCAATATTGCTATTGCTATTCTTTACTTAACTCTATTCCTCTGACATAATCCATGTTAGCATTTGGATGTGTACCCATATCCCTTCACTTTGTGAATGCATGTCACACACACACACACACACACACACACACACACTCATACTGAAGCCATTTACTTCTAGTAAGTGAGCACTTACTAGAGGAATTCAAGCTCTGATGAAGATGACAAAGGTTCAAGTCTTACTTCTCCCACCTCCTGTAAGCGTTCTGTTTCCTCACCCAAAAATGGAAATAATAGTTTCTACTTCATAGATTTCTTTCTAAAACTTAATTAACATACATAAGATACTTAATACCTGGCTGATAAGAAAGTATTAATGATTTTTCTCTCTGTATGCCAGAAACAATAACATCATAGATGTAAAAATGTTAATGAAAGTATTTGTTTTTTAAGTGAAATGAGATAATATCTATGTTATTTTGAATTTTGCCTTACTTAACAAAAGTTCACTGATCTTTTTGCTTGTTAATATGTGTGTGTGAGATCACTGTTTTGTTAACAGCTGCCTACTATTCTGTGATCGGATTTAGTCATTGTTTTAGCCAATCTGTTGGACATTTAGCCTTTCCAACTTCTTGCTATCAGAAACCAACTGAAACAAACATCCCTGGACAAGATCCTTGCCGTTTTTACACATTTCTTGGAGGATAAATTCCAGGAAGGGAAATGTTGAGTCAGAGCTAGGTGTAAGCAGTGCTATTCCAGGTACTGACTTAAAAGGCCACACCAATTTGAGAGGGAGAGAGAGAGAAGGAGGGAGAGAGAGGAGGAGAGAGAGGGAAAGAGGGAGGCTGGGAAGGAGGAGAGCTGTTATCTGGGGCACAGGAAAGAGGGAGAGAGGGTACGTGCACAAACACACCTTTCCTTGCAGAGCACGGCTGAGAGCCTTACCTCTGTGCTTGAACAAGCATCCACATGGTCCAACTTCACCAAAGAAGAGACATCCACTCTGGCCTCTGTCCTCCTGGAGACTGTGAAAAGCAGCACCCTAGCAGCTTTCCTGAAACCCTTAGGCAAGGTGACTCAGAGTGTTCAGATGGAGCACTTAGGTGAGGAGGCAAGGTTCCATCTGGGTGCTGCTGTTGAAGGGTGGGGCGTGGGCAATGCTGTGCCCGGTGGCTTCGCCGTATATCATTTCCCCAACTGTTTCAAACCTCGGAGCTCACAGAGAAGCAAGTCCCAGGATAGTAACTGCATCTCCATTTGCTGAGTGCCTGGCATTGAGTTAAGGGTGTGTGGGAGTGCATCACTGATTCATTCAACAACTATCTGAGCCCCACCATGAACAAAGATCTCATATATGAGATAGAGTGCTATTGTGAAAAATAAGCTAAGTCAGCTAGAGGGGGTCAGGCTAGGGGGAAGCATCATCAGTTTATATGGTGTGAGGAGGCCAAGTGTCACTGGGGCAGGCCCAAAGGGAATGGAGCTGTGGATGTATTTGGAGACAGAGCAAAAGTCCAGTAATACTTGGTGAGTTCAAGGAACAAAGAGGAGGCCAGTGTGGCCATAGGCAGGAGAGAATCATCAAGGCTCTAGGAGAAGAGGTCAGAAAGGAAGAGGAGAGGTGGGTGGACTCAGGATTTTATTTGGAGTAAGATTGGGGTGGGTGTGAAACGGGAGAGTTTGAGAACAGGCATATGCTATCATCCGGTTTATGTTTTAAAAGGATACTTCCGGTTCCATCACCTATTTTGTTTTCATGAGGACCCCTGTAATTAGTGCCATGTCACGGGCGAGAGACCCGAGGCTCAGAGAAGTTCAGTCATTGGTCCTGTTTGCTCAGCTGGTGCAGGGCAGAGCTGGATGCAGACTCTGAGCCCTGGTCCATTCTGTGTGCTCGCTCAGCCCCTTCCTAACCCCTTTGGCTTCAGAAAACGTGTCACCATTTAGAGCAGCCGGAAGATCAGGACTCTGTTGCCTTCCATCTCTGATGACCTCAACACCAGCTTTCCCTGATGGACCCCTAAGACTTGAGGGGCCCTCTCTAGGCTCCACCTGGATTTCTCATTGGTTTCATAATCCTCCTATCAACCCACCTAGGGGCTCAAGGTCTTCCCTGTGATGAGCTGGCCATTTTGATTCTTTGGAACTAGGTACACAGAACTTTGTGGGACAAGAAAGAAGATTTAGGACTTACTTTCTGGGGAATCTGGTACAAATTCTCCCTGTGTTCTTTTAGAAATTGAAAGCAAGATCATCAAGGAAGAATGCACTGAAGAGAATGAGATCTTTCTCTTCAAAGCCAAAGGGAATGAGATGAAGATTGGATGTTCTACCATCAAGGAATCTGGATATATAGGTACAAAGCTGCTCCTGAGACCAGAGAGGAGATCAAAGGTGTATTCAATCAGCATACACTTATCAGCCAACTCTTAAGTTCCAAGACTAGTGAGATGAGGCCAGTGCCCTGGGGAAGTCAGATATTAGATACATAAACACTCTCACAATATTGGAGTGTCAAGACCATCACTGGTACAGCACCACTGGCCACGTTTTCTTATTGAGCACATGAAATGTGGCCAGGCTGTACTTTAAAATCTGGTAAAGTACACACCAGTTTCCAAATTCTTGGTAAAAAAGAAAACGAAGGTTGGGAAAAGTCTCATTCATATTTTTTTTGATGGATTATAGGTGAAGGGATAATATTTTGCATGTATTGAGTTAACGTATTATTAAAATTAATTTTATCTGTTTTTGACTTTCGTGCAATCTGGCTATCTGAAAATTTAAAATTGCCTGGGTGATTCATGTTCTAATTCTAGTGGAAAGCTCTGATCTGTACCAGGGATGGGCAAGCTTGTCCTGTAGAGGGCGGATTAGTAAATATTTTAGACACTGAGGGCAATAGTGTCTCTCAGAGAGCAAAGACACTCATACATGATATGTAAATGAGTGGGCATGGCTGTGTTGCAGAAACACTTTCATTTATACCAAGCAGGCAGTGGCCAGATTGGCCTATGGGCCATGGTTTGCCACGCTCTGATCTAGATGCTGTGTGGAGGGCTCAGGGAGCAGCCAGAGACGTCTCTGAAGACCACCAGCATTGAGAGGGGAAGCAAGATTAACCATCAGTGTGGGAGGGGAACTTATTTCCTAGTGCTCAGTTTGATTGTGCCTTAAAGACATAAAGTCATATTTATTTAAAACTTTTATACTCTTTCTTCATTTATGAGAGAGAGAAAGAAAGAGGCAGAGAGAGAGAGCCACTGAGGGGCTGACAGAGAATAGACAGAATCCCAAGCAGGCTCCACATTGTCAGCACAAAGCCCGACATGGGGCTCAAACCCACAAACCATGAGATCATGACCTGAGCCAAAGTCAGATGCTTAACCGACTGAGCCCCCCAGGCGCCCCCATATTTATATTTAAATGTAGCCAACATGTGTCCAGGGGGTAGCACTGGTGCTGGTGAAGGTCACCAACCTAGAAGTCCATTGGCTCTCATGGTGTTGCAGTGCTCACAGCAGGTGCATGGAGGCCCAGAAATGCATGGGGTATTAGAGTGTCTATGTGTGTGTACATGTTGGGTCCTCAATAATCACTACTTAGCAAATGATTCCTGTTTCTTTTTTTTTCTTTTCTTTTTTTTTTTTTTTTGCATTTGGGGAAAATCACAGGGACCACTGGAGTGGCTTTTGTCTCCTTTTCGGGGATGGAGTCGTTTTTAGATGAGAGCTTCTTCCAAGACCTTCAGACCCCCTTCACCAAGTCCCAAAGGAAGCTGAAGATAAATTCTCGCGTTGTGCAGGGCATCATGACTGGGGAGAAGCAAGATGGGTTCTCTAACCCAGTCATTTACACGCTGGAGAACATCGAGGTTTGTGAAGAGGTTCTTGTTGAGCCCCTATCTTCCAGTTGACAACACCTCACCCCACAGTGGGCATTACTTTCATATCTGATAGAGACCCATGAAGGTATCAGCTTCTAGACAACTAACAGTTCCTAGTAACTCAAGCCGATCCCCAAAGTCCACTTCCAGAGGATTGGTCTCTCATATATATATTAAAATATATATAGCATACATAGTATAGATAGCACATAGCGTATATAGTATATAGCGTATATAATATACAGTGTAATTAATGTATACCGTGTATTATATATAGCATGTATTATATATAGCTTTTTATATAGCATATATAATATATGGAGCATATAATATATAGCATACATGATATATAGTGTGTATAATATGGCATATATACTATGTGGGACATGTAATATATGGCTAATAATATATGGCATATATAATATACAGCGTGTATAAAATACAGCATATATATTATAGAGCATATATGATATATAGCATATGTAATATATAGTACATATAATATATACCATATATAATATATAGTGCATATAATCATATATATGTTACAATATAAATAGCATATATAATATATATAGCACATTAACATATAGCATATATAATATATAGCATATATTATATATAGAGTATACAATGTATAGCATGTATTATATATAACATATATAATATTTAGCGTGTATAATATAGAGCATATATGATATATAGCGTGCGTAATATATAGCACATAGAATATATATATCATATACCATATAATGCGTATAATCACCCATTCATCACTGGGCAAGATTGGGCTCAGATTAAGAATTTTGATGCAGGAACATTTACAGGGACTTTATTAGCTATGACCAAGTCAGTAGTAGAGGCAGATCTGGTATCCAAGATCTTTCTCTCCATCCTCACACACTGAAGTATTACATTTCCTTCCATTCCCTCCCAAACATACCTGCATATTCTTGTCCTAGATGACCCCTGAAGTTGGTCATACTGAATCCATTTGAGAGAGAGTCTCAGGTGACCCAAGCCTTTACATTTACAGCCAAAGCAGCCATTTGAGACACCTATCTGCGTTTCCTGGGACACGGACATGGAAGGTGGCAGGTGGATACACTCTGGCTGTGCAATCCGTGAAGCTTCTGAGATGCATACTGTGTGCAGCTGTAACCAGATGATGAACCTGGCCGTCGTCATGGCTTCTGGGGAGCTCACAGTCAGTACTGACTCTCTCTGCTCTGGGTCTCCAAATCCGAGGGGAAAATATTGTGAATGAACATCCATTGTGTGTCTCCCATGGCCTTGGGTGTTGTGGGGCACAGTCATGGGGGACAGACAGGGTGTGCCTCTGCCCTTGGAGAATTCATAGTTTGGCTGCAAAGTCATGAAACTCCCATATACAAGGAGAAATGACCCCTGAATGAGTTAATAATGACAGATCCCATTCGTAGAGCGTGATAGCCTGTGTTGGACCCTTTATTTTAAGGTAAATGTTTTCAGGCCATTTTACAGGATGGGGGCTGAGGCTCCATAGCCCACTTACTCAGAAAACTAAATGGGTGCAGATGAGACCTGAACCCAGGACAGACTGTCTCCAGAGGTCTCTTTCCACAAAACTAAGCAAATGGGGCGAGAAGTGGTGCAATAGGGATCCAGAAGTGTGTCAGTGAGAGCTAGTGATGGGGCGGGGCAGGGTGGGTGAAGCGAGCCTTGGTGAGTGGAGTAGACTCAGTGGAGGGCAGGTAGTGTGTTCCCTGCACAGCTGTGAGCACTTGAAGTCTTTCCATTTAGTATCGTTTAGTATATTCATTAGGATCCTCTTTTAACAGATGAGGAAACCGAGACACAGGGCAGTTAAGTGTCTTTCCCAGGCTCATACAACTAGGAACTTGCAGAACGATAGTCCGTTCTCTTCGCCACCACGTAACAGAATCATAGGGAGTAGCTTGTGAGATGGTGCCTTGGCACATCTTCCCAGAAGGACCTGGAAACTTTTATATCAGTTATGATTGACAGCATAGGGGAAGGGCTCAGTGTGCCATGTCTGCTCCCAGAAATCGGGGCATTCCTGAACGTCACTGTGGCAGTGCCAGTTCAGTGCAGGAAACAATGATCACTCTACGAATTTCAGGCAAGGGACAGGATGGTCACAAAATCATGGGGAGGGATGGAGGAGGTTGGAATCAGAGGTTGCCACCTGGGGTCTGGCTTCAAGATCACCCCTTGCAGCTGTAAACCAGAGGACAGAAATTGCTGCTGCCAACGGAAGAGGGGACAGCTAGAGCACGGAGCCCAGCCATCGCTTGCTCCTGTCCACAGAAGGCTGGTGGCTCCCTCTTTTCTGCCTTCTAAAAACCTCATGCATACATCTCCCTGGGAAACCTGAAGGACACCGTACCCCCAGGCGATTCTGGGAAATGTAGTTTGTAGACACCCTGCCCTGGTATGGCATGGGTGAGGCACAGGACCAGATGGGAATGGGTGTTGATGGAGGGCAAAGGATGGCGATGGACAGCACCTCCTTCACTCTGAGTGTCGAAGGAGAAAAGGTCCTCGAACCCTTTCAGGAGTCTGGATAATTCTTTTTCTTTTTTCTGTCTGGAGGGATGTTGGCCCCTCTCTGAATGATGTATCTGTTTCCTGACAGACGGAGTTCTCCCTGTACATCATTAGCCTCGTGGGCTTGATCTTCTCCCTGGTGTGTCTCGTCTTGGCCATCGCCACCTTCCTCCTGTGTCGTGCCATTCGCAACCAGAACACCTACCTCCACCTGCACCTCTGCGTGTGCCTCTTCTTGGCCAAGGCGCTCTTCCTCGCCGGTGTAGACAAGACTGACAACCAGGTCTCACATCCCTCAGGCTGTGTCCTCACCCAGCCCCATCATCTCCACATCTGCCCCTGCTCATCCTACCCAATAATCTCTATGCTAGTTCCCACTTCAGTACCTTTGCATGTGCTATACCCCCTTTTGATGATACTTGTTCCCCAATTCTTTACCTGGTTTATGCACTCTTGTGATAGGTGTCAGTTTAAAATTGTTTCCCTGGTCGTGTTATATACTGTGGTGGTCTCTCCTTTTACTGTTAAAACCACTGGTTCTTGCCTTGGATGATTCTTTCTGTAGGGGACACTCAGTAATATCTAGAGACTTGATCGATGGTAATCCCTGGGAGAGGGCGCTACTGACCTCCAGTGGAGACTAGAGATGCTTCCAAACTCCATACATTCCACTGGTTCCCCTACCAAAGGGATGGATAAGGGGAAATTCCAATCAAAGGAGCAGCCCCACTGTGTCTGAGAACCTGCCCCTTGGAGGTGCCAGGGGTCTCGAGTGTGCACACTTCTCTTCTCCAGATGGGCTGTGCCGTCATTGCAGGCTTCCTGCACTACCTTTTCCTGGCCTGCTTCTTCTGGATGCTGGTGGAGGCTGTGATGCTCTTCCTAATGGTCAGGAACCTGAAGATGATGAATTACTTCAGCTCTCACAACATCAAGATGTGGTACATCTGTGCCTTTGGCTACGGGCTCCCAGGGCTGGTGGTGGCCATCTCTGCCGTCGTGCAACCACAGGACTATGGGATGCATAATCGGTAAGCGCGACCACTCTGTCTCCCTGAACACCCTGCTGTCAAGGTCCATGATGATAATTATGTGAACAAGAAGAAGAGCAATAACAGTAGTGGTAATTGTGTCAATCATTTCTTGAGCCCTTTATGGCTTGTGGGTCTCAGGGCTGCCATGGTCTTTTGCACCTCTTGTACACTGCACTTATCCAGGAGCCACTGTTTGACCTGTAGAATAGGTGAATGGTGGCGGTGTAACCAATGAAAGAAACTTGGTTGTGCAGCTTTGAAATCTGGATTCTGAAACCAACCTGCCTGGGTTTGAATCCTTGCTCCATGACCTTCTGGCTGTGCCTTAGGCAAGTTACTTAACCTCTGTAGGCTTCCATTTCCTTACCCATACAATAGAGGCAAACAACAATGCCGACATCTTAGTGTTGTGAGGGTTAAATGAGTTATTATCTGCAAAACATTCAGAATGTTGTCTGTCACAGTGTAAAGCGCTAGACGTGCCATCATCATCATCATCATTATCATCATCATCATCACCATTGTCTGTTTTAGAGCAAGGTCTGTTTATCACACGGGTCTGTGCGAGATGATTTAGGGTAGTGTGCTGGTAAGTATCATTTAAGATTCTCATACAGCTCATAGTCTGGAAGGGGGAGATGGACAGTTTTCAAGGAATTAATCACCACAATAATTTATGACACCAGTAGATGCTATTTAAAAATAAATAATGAAAGCAGCATGGTCTGCTAGAGAAAAACCAGGGGTAGGGAGGGTCCCAAGTGGCTTTTCAGATGAGGTGGCATTCGAGCTGAGATTTGAATGACCAGGTGTGCCAGTAGAGAGGTCTGAGCAGAGAGGAAGAGATGGCAAAGGTTACATATTGAGAGCAAGCTCTGCGCAGGGCATCAAGTGATCACTTCAGGAACATTCACCCAGGAAGAAGGTCTGAAAGCAGACTCGCTGCGGTCCAAAGAAAACTGAAGTGTCACCCAACCCGTCATGAGACTTTTCATCTCAGGATCTGCTTCCTGTAATATCCTCCATTAGTGCATTTTGGGGGAGAGAGGGAGTGACTGTAGGGTCAGGAGTTAAACAGGCGCTGACTCCTGTTTGTCTTCGTAGCTGCTGGCTGAACCCAAGCACAGGATTCATCTGGAGTTTTCTGGGGCCGGTCTGCGTTATCATCACGGTAAAGCAAGTTGCTTGGTGCAGTGTGCCTGGCTGAGGTCAAACGTCCTCCCCTCTGATCCCTGGTTCTTGAGATTTCAAATTTAGAGTGCAATTTCTTTGACTTGTGATTTTTTTTTTCCCTCTGCCAACATGCAAATCGCCTGGAGGGGAGCTCAATCTGATCTGTCTTTTATGTTTCAGTAGGAATAGGTCTATTGACGTCTCTTGAGGGTAGATGTTGAATGAGAGAGAACGAAGAAAGAAATGAAGAGGAATTAGTGGTGTTGGGGTAGAAGAAAACAGTGGGATGGTAGAAAGGGAAGCCTAGAGATTTTTTTCAGCTTTATTGAGGTAAAAATAAAGCTCGCAAATAAGAATTGTGTATCACAGACATAGTGTCCACTGTATCGCTAATTGGGTGGCTTAGAACAACAGAATTTAGCATCCTCCAGGAAGCCTTCCATGAACTTTACCATTCCCAGTTTTAGAGGCTGCAAGTGTAAAATTGATGGGTGGACAGGGCCATGTCCCCTCTGAAGCCCAAATGAAGGATCTGTTCCAGTTTTGTTTATTTTATTTTTAGCAGGCAGGGGGATAGTGGCAGAATGTGGTGGAGAGGGAGAGAGAGGGGAGGGGGAGAAAGAGAGAGAGATGGAGATAGGAAGTGACAGAATCCTACACAGGCTCCACACTCGGCAGAGCCTGATGTGGGGCTTGATCCCGTGACCCTGGGATCATGACCTGAGCATAAATTAATAGTCAGTCGCTCAACCAACCAAGCCTCCATGTGCCCCTCCATTCCAGTCTTCTAACTTCCGGAGTCCCTTGGCTTATACATGTTTGCTTTCTCTGTGCATGTCTGCTTCTGTGTCCAAATTTCCATTTTGTAAGGTCATGTGGAATTAGGATCTGCCCTAATGAGCTCATTTCAATTTGATCACCTCTGGTAAAGACTCTGGCTACAAATAAGATCACATTCTGAGGCCCTGGGGGTTCAACAGTTCAACCCCAACAAGGCATCAATCTTGAGTCTAACTTCCCACACGCATCCATGTGGGGTGGAAATCAATGGCGATCCCCCAAATGAGAACAAGTAAAGACTATTTATTGCTATAGGAAGGGAGTCGGGCACCATGACTTGCACTTAGTAGAGACTCAGAAGCAGGGGGAGGCATCAGAAGGTTTTTAGGGGAAAAGGGAAGGCTTCCGGTGTGCCTGCTTGGAGGCTGTAGGCACTGGGACTCTAGATGCAGGCTAACTCAAAGCAGGGCACCCAATGTGAATGCTTAGGGGAGCGTGTCAGCTTTTTCTGTTGGGTTCTAACTTGGAAATGAGGGAAGAAATCAGGGAGGCTGTCAGCCAACAGTCAACAGCTTGGTGTTAAGTGTTGATTGCTGTAGGGCTTCCTGGAGTGGGTACCGCACACTATGGATTTTTGACAGGTGGTGTGGCCATTGCCCATTTGTCTGCCCGATATCTCAGTCCTCTCTGCTTGATTTTGTAGATCAATTTCATCCTCCTGACTTGCACGTTGTGTATCCTGAGGCAGAAGCTTTCCAGCGTCAATGCGGAAATCTCAACACTCAAAGGCACCAGGTGCAGTCTCTCCTTCCCTTTTTCTCTACCAGTCTCCTTCATCCTTCCCACACACATTCCCTGAGCACCTCTTTGTGTGCTTGGTCCAGTGCCCAGGACAGAACAGCGCACTGTCTAGATCTGTGGGCTCAAGCACCAGCTCTTTCACTTATAAGCCGTGTGACCTTAGTCAAGTTACACAACCTGTATGAATCTGTTTCCTCATCTGTATACTGGGGGTATTAACATTGACCACTTAATGTGGCTTATGAAGCATTACTACAGTTACTAGGAAGGATGAATATTTCATATATTGAAACCGTTAATACACCATCTAATATCTACTGTGCACATTTATATGTGCATATTTACAAAAACAGAAGCCTACCATCTACCTAATTTTTAGAGCCATTTTTCACTTACTTATGTCATGAATATTTTTTCAATTTAACTAGAAATTCTTTGACAATATCTTTTGTATGCTTTGTAAAACATTTCAATGTAATAACACAACACAACTTATTTAAATCATGACTTATTCGTGGACATCCAAGTTGTTTCTGTTTTGGTGTGGTAGTGGGAGGACTATTATAAGCAATGTGGTCTTGAATACCCTTATAGATACATCTTTCTCCACATCTGCAATTATTTGAGCATAATAGTAGGCATGAAATGGCCTGAGCTAAAGGGCAGGTTGTATTGCCATGCTTTTAGTATAATTGCAAACTGTTTTCCAGAAAATTTGTTTCCATTTGCAGAAGTGCGTGTTTACATGCAGCTTTGCCAACACTGGGGTTTATCATTTTCTTTGTGATGTTTTGCTGATTGAATAGGTGAAATATGCAATCTTATTATCTTAGTTTTGTATATATTATTTTGTCAAACAGATGTGGTACTTTTTCATATTCTTATAGGCGGTTTGTGTCTTTAACTTCCTCACTCAACTGATCTTCATTTTAAGAACCTACCAAAGTCAGGGGTGCCTGGGTGGCTCAGGCAGTTAAATGTCCAAGTTCAGCCTGGGTCATGATTTCATGGTTTGTGCGTTTAAGCCCCACATTTGGCTCTTAGCTCTCAGTGCAGAGCCTCCTTCGGATCCTCTGTCCCCCCTCTGTCTGTCCTTCTACACCTTGCATGCACTCTCTCTTTGTCAAAAAGAAATAAATATTAAAAAAAAAAAAACCAACCAAGGGCAGACCTTATCTAGGTTTTATTCTCAGGAACCATATGATGTCCTCTGCTTGTTTTCTTCTCAGTGTCCAGTCCCTCATCATCTTAAATTCTAAATATTTTAAAATTTTATATTTTAAAATCTTTAAAAATTTATACAGAAAGTTTTGGGGCGCCTGGGTGGCTTAGTCGGTTAAGCGTCCGACTTTCGCTTAGGTCATGATCTCGCGGTTCGTGGGTTCGAGCCCCGCGTCGGGCTCTGTGCTGACTGCCAGCTCAGAGCCTGGAGCCTCTTTCGGTCTGTGACTCCCTCTCTCTCTGACCCTCCCCTGCTCACGCTGTCTCTCTCTCCTAGAAATAAATAAAACATAAAAAAAAATTTATACAGAAAGTTTAAGACAAAGTTAATACACTCAATGGGAAGAAAAATTAATCAGTACAAAAGCGAACACATGGGAAATAATTCTCCCTTTCTTCTCAAATTTTTCCCATCCTAAGTAGCCATTATCATTTGAATTGAGATTCCTTCTAGAATATTCTATACTTACACATTCACCTTTGGATTACATAAATGATAGGGTACTATACATACCGTTCTGAACTTTGTGGGGTTTTCTCTATATAATATGTAGCTAACTTCATATCAATACTCGTGTTAAAAACAACTAACAAAAATGTTTTTGTGCCATATCCTGCTGTAAGCACCCTTAGACACTTGTCATCTCATTTAATCTGTAGAACAATTATTACCACACCATAGGTATTGTAGTATTATCTCTAGAGCAATTTGACAAACTGAGGCACAGTTTCCACAGGTCTTCAGAGCCTGTACCCTTACCCCCTATAATACGTTGTCACTCTCATCTCATTAAAAAAAAATTATTTTGGGGAAGGAGGCAAGATGGTGGAGAAGTAGGGAGTCCCGTACATTTCACTTGCCTCCATCTCTCAAACGGAGAAGGCCTGAAGCCTTCGGAACCCTTACAGAATCCAGGAGTTTGGGAGGAAAAGGAGACAGAGTCCACTAAGAAAACCTTATAGGGCTACCTCAAGAAACAAGCCAAAGTACACATGGTGGAGAGTCTCAAATACCATTATGAGTAGGGAAATAAAATAACCAAAGTCTCAACAAGACAGACCAAGAGACACCATTCAAAGAAGACTTCCTGAAAGGACAGGCCCTGGACACTCAAAGAGCCTTCTTTAATACAGAGGTACTCACAGGTGCAGAGTGCATAACAAGCTTTTAAAACTAATAAGAGACAGAAAGCTAATCAAAATGATGAAACGGAAGAACTCTCCTCTACAGAAATTCCAGGAAGAAATGACAGCTGAAGAACTACTCAAAACAGATATAAGCAACATAACTGAACAAGAATTTAGAACAATAGTTATAAAATTAATCACTGGGCTTGAAAAATGCATGGAGGACATCAGAGAAACTATTGCTACAAAGACTATGGAGCTTAAAAATAGTTGTGATGAATTAAAAAATGCTAAAAATGAGATGCATCATAAAACAGAGGCATCCAATGCACATTGAAGAGGCAGAGAGAAGAATAGGTGAATTAGAAGACACAATTATAGAAAAAGAGGAAGCCAAGAAAAAGAGAGCTAAACTGATCCAGGAACACGAAAAGAGAGTTCGAGAGCTGAGTGATACAATCAAACAAAACAATATCCATATCATAGGAATTCCAGAAGAGGAAGAGAGAGGGAAAGGTGCTGAAGGAGTCCTTGAACAAATTATAGCAAAGAACTTCACCAGTCTGGGGAAGGAAACAGACAATGAAATCTAACAGGCATAGAGAGCTCCCTTCAGACATAACTTGAATCGATCTTCTGCACTACATATCATAGTGAAACTGACAAAATATAAGGACAAAGAGAATTTTGAAAGCAGGTAGGGTAAAAGGAGCTTCATATACAAAGGGAAACCTATCAGAGTGGTTACAGACTTATCTACTGAAACTTGGTAGGCCAGAAAGGAATGGCAGGAAATCTTCAATGTGATGAACAGAAAAAATATGCAGCCATGAATCCTCTATCCAGTAAGCCTGTCATTCAGAATAGAAGGAGAGGTAAGTCTTCCCAAATAAACAAAAATCGAAAGAATTCGTTGCCACTAAACCAGCCCTACAAGAGTCCTGAGGAGGACTCTATGAGGGAAATGTTGCAAGGAATGCAAGGTACCAGAGACACCACCACAAGCTTGAATCCTACAAAGAACACAATGGCTCTAAACCCATATTTTCCAATAATAACACTGAATGTAAACGGACTAAATGCTCCAATCAAAAGACATAGGGTAGCAGAATGGGCATAAAAACAAAATCCAGCTATTTGCTGTCTACAAGAATTTTATATCTGAGGATACCTTCAGACTGAAAGAAAGGGGATGGAAAAATATCTATCATGCTACTGGAAGTCAAAAGAAAGCTGGAGTAGCCATACTTATATCAGACAAACTGAACATGAAAGTAAAGGCAGTAACAAGGGATGAAGAAGGGCATTATATAATAATTACAGGGTCTATCCATCAGGAAGAGATAACAATTATAAATGTCTATGCACTGAACACAGAAGCACCCAAATACATAAAACAATCACAAATAGAAACAATCTTATGGATAAAAATGTGCTAATAGCAGGGGACTTTAATATTCCACTTACAGCAATGGATAGATCAACTAGAAAGGAAATCACCAAAGAAACAATGGACTTGAATGACACATTGGACCTAACGAAGGCTGCAGATATATTTAGACCTGTATATCCTGAGGCCATGGTATTCACTTTTTTCTCAAGTGCACATGGCACATTCTCCAAGATAGATCACATACTGGGACATAAAGCAGCCCTCAATAAATATTAAAGAAATTATCATACCATGCACACTTTCAGATCAGAATGCTATGAGACTTGAAATCAATCACAGGAAGTCTAGAAAACCTCCAGAAACATGGAGGTTAAAGAACACCCTACCAAAGAATGAATGGGCCAACCAGACAATTAGAGAAAAAATTAAAAAATAGATGGAAAGAGACGAAGATTAAAATACAACAATTCAAACTCTATGAGATGTGGCAAAGTCAGTCCTAAGAGAAAAGTACATTGCACTCCAGGCCTATTTAAAGAAATTGGGAAAAGTGCAGGTACAAAATCTAACAGTGCACCTAAAGGAACTAGAAGGATAACAACAAGAGCACCCCAAACCCAGTAGGAAAAGAGAAATAATGAAAATCAGCACAGAAATAAACAACATAGAATCCAAAACAGTTGAACAGATCAATGAACCCAAGAGTTGGTTTTTGGAAGAAAAAAAAAATTGACAAACCTGTAGCCAGGCTTCTCAAAAAGAAAAGAGAGAGCACTCAAATAGACAAAATCTTGAATATTATTGGACTCATTACAACCAACCCCTCAGAAATACAAGCAATTATCAGGGAATACTATGAAAAAATATATGCCAACAAACTAGACAACCTAGAAGAAATGGAAAAATTCCTAAATACACACTCACTACCAAAATTCACACAGTAAGAGATAAAATATCTGAACCGACCCATAACTAGTGAAGAAATTGAATCAATTATCAAAAATCTCCCAACAAATAAGAGCCCTGGGCCAGATGGTGTCCTTGGGAATTCTACTAGACATTTAAAACAGAGAACAAACTGAGGACTGATGGGTGTGGGGGGAAGGGGGGGGACATGGTTATGGAAAAGGACACTTGTGGGGATGGCAACTGGGTGTTATATGGAAACCAACTTGACAATAAGCTATTTGTAAAAAAATAATAATAAAATAAAACAGAATTAATACCCATTCTTCTCAGTCTATTCCAAAAAATAGAAAATGAGGGAAAACTTCTAGACTCATTGTATGGGACAGCATCACTTTGATTCCCAAGCCACAGAGACCCAGCAAAAAAAGAGAACTACAGGCTAATATCCTTGATGAATACAGATGCAAAAATCCTCAACAAGATACTTGCAAATTGAATTCAAAAGCACATAAAAAGAATTATCCACCATCATCAAGTGAGATTCATTCCCGGGTTACAGGGCTAGTTCAATATTCGCAAATCAATCAATGTGATACATCACATTAACCAAAGAATAGGAAAAAAACATATCCTGTCAATAGATGAAGAAAAATCTTTTGACAAAATACAGCATCCCTTCTTAATAAAGACCCTCGAGAAAATTGGGATACAAGGAACTTACTTATAGATCACAAAAGCCATCTATGAGAAGCCCTCAGCTAACATCATCCTCAATGGGGAAAAACTGAGAGCTTTCTCCCTGAGGTCAGGAACACGACAGGGATGTCCACTCTCACCACTGTTGTTTAACATAATGCTGGAAGTCCTAGCGTCAGCCATCAGACAACAAAAGGAAATAAAATGCATCAGAATTGGCAGAGAAGAAGCCAAACGTTCACTTTTCGCAGACGACATGATACTCTACATAGAAAACCTGACAAACTACCTCAGGTAGAAGCCTACTAGAACTGATCCATGAATTGAGCAAAGCTGCAGGGTACAAAATCAACATACAGAAATTGGTTGCATTTTTATACACTGGTAATGAAGCAACAGAAAGAGAAATAAAAAAACTGATCCCATTCACAATTGCAGAAACAAAGCATAAAATACCTAGGAATAAACCTAACCAAAGATGCAAGAGATCTGTATAATGAAAACTATAGAAAACCTATAAAGGAAACTGAAGAAGACACAAAGAAATGGAAAAACATTCCATGCTCATGGACTGGAAGAATAAATATTGTTAAATTGTCATTACTACCCAAAGCAATCTACACATTCAATGCAATCTCAATAAAAATTACACCAGCATTCTTCTCAAAACTAGAACAAACTATCCTATAATTTGTATGGAACCACAAAAGACTCTGAATACCCAAAGTAATATTCAAGAAGAAAACCAAAACGGTAAGCATCACCATCCCAGACTTTAGCCTCTACCACAAAGCTGTAGTCATCAAGACAGTATGGTATTGGCACAAAAACAGACACATAGACCAATGGAAAAGAATAGAGAACTCATAATTGGACCCACAAATGTATGACCAACTAATCGTTGACGAAGTGGGAAAGAGTATCCAGTGGAAAAAAGACAGCCTCTTTAACAGATGGTGCTGGGTGAACTGGACAGCAACATTCAGAAGAATGAAACTAGATCATTTTCTCACACCTACACAAAAATAAACTCAAAATGGATAAAGGGCCTGAACATGAGACAGGAAACCATCAAAACCCTAGAGGAGAAAGCAGGAAACAACCTCCTTGTCCTCAACTGCAGCAGTTTCTTACTTGACACATCCCCAAAGGCAAGGGAATCAAGAGCAAAAATGAACTATTGGGACCTCATCAAGATAAAAAGCTTCTTCACAGCAAGGGAAGCAATCAATAAAACTAATAGACAACCGATGGAATGGGAAAAGATAGTTGCAAATGACATATCAGATAAAGGGCTAGTATCCAAAATCTATAAGGAACTCACCAAACTCCACATCCTAAAAACAAATGATTGTGTGAAGAAATGGGCAGAAGACATGAACAGATATTTCTCCAAAGAGGACATCCAGATGGCTAACAGACACATGAAATGATGCTCAGCGTCCCTCGTCATCAAGGAAAAACAAATCAAAACCACACTGAGATACCACCTCATGCCGATCAGAGTGGCTAAAATGAACAAATCAGGAGACTCTAGATGCTGGCGAGGATGTGGAGAAACGGGTACCCTCCTACACTGTTGGGAATGTAAACTGGTGCAGCCCCTCTGGAAAACAGTGTGGAGGTTCTCAAAAAATTAATAGAACTCCCCTATGACCCAGCAGTAGCACAGCTAGGAATTGACCCAAGGGATACAGGAGCGCTGATGCATAGGAGCACATGTACCTCACTGTTCATAGCAGCACTCTGAAGAATAGCCAAAACATGGAAAGAACCTAAGTGTCCATCAACTGATGAATGAATCAAGAAGATGTGGTGTATCCATGAAACGATGCTCAGCATCCCTCCTCATCAGGGAAATACAAATCAAAACCACACTGAGATACCACCTCACGCCAGTCAGAGTGGCTAAAATGAGCAAATCAGAGAACTCTAGATGCTGGCGAGGATGTGGAGAAACGGGCACCCTCCTACACTGTTGGTGGGAATGTAAACTGGTACAGCCCCTCTGGAAAACAGTGTGGAGGTTCCTCAGGAAACTATCAATAGAACTCCCTTATGACCCAGCAATAGCACTGCTAGGAATTTACCCAAGGGATACAGAAATGCTGAGGCATAGGAGCACATGTACCCCAATGTTCATAGCAGCACTCTCCACAATAGCTAAAACATGGAAAGAGCCTAAGTGTCCATCAAC
>NW_024083177.1:0-5756 GCF_003009895.1 Hyaena hyaena | reverse complement strand
CGTGTCTTCCTCCAGGTGCGGGAAGAATACAGGAAATGCATTACCAGGAAGACCAAACGCAGCTCCGAGTCTCAGACCTCAGAGATGTTACTGTCCTCTGTCCCCTCCACTTCTAAAACGGTGAGAGACGGTGTGTTTTGCGCAGACTTCCGTTCAAACGGAACTGCCGCTTAGCAATACCAGCACTGTGCATGGAGAACCAGCTGTGAGCTGTGTGTCCATGTATATTTTTGCACATTTGACAAAGTGTGGTGTTGGGGTTCAAGAGTTGGGGTTCAGGCACCAGGCAGCCTGGGCTTAAATCCCGACTTTGTCCCATGGTAGCTGTGTGAACTAAAAAAGATAAAATGACTCATACAGATATAACGTGACCGTACATTAAGGATTTTATTCTACTCTATCATCATGAGGGGGTGAAGAAAATGTTAAACTGGCTCAAAAGAGACTTCAAAGAACATACGTACATTTTATATAACATTATATAATAGGTATCAAATAGCTCTTATTTATAGTATTTATTATATATATATGTATTATGTCTGTTCCTTGCATTCTTTTTTGAGCCAGTGATAACATCTGCCAAGTTCCCTTGTTGATAATTTTATATATAATCACATACATATATAGAATTCGACATATAATTAGAAAGTTACATATTATATATTATACAGTTTTATATAAAATTTCATAGTACCATAAAATGAATTCTATAAATGTATAAATTACATGACTTATGCTACACATATATAATTTCAGAAACATTGAAAGGAACATGCAAGGGGTATCTGGGTGGCTCAGTAGGTTAAGCATCCGACTTTGGCTCAAGTCATGATCACATGGTTTGTGGGTTCGAGCCACGCATTGGGCTCTGTGCTGACAGCTAGCTCAGATCCTGGAGCCTGCTTCGGATTCTGTATCTCCTTCTCTCTCTGTCCCTCCCCTACTCACACACACACTCTCTCAGAAATAAATAAAACATTAAAAAAATTTGTTTTAAAGATATGAACGTGCAAAAGCAGGCAAGACTGATTTTTACTCATAATTTTCCATTGCTACTATTGCTATTTAAAACTTACAGAGTTGTAGGGGCACCTCGGTGGTTCAATTGGTTAGGTGTCCCACTTTCGCTAAGGCATGATATCACAGATGGTGAGTTTGAGCCCCATGTTCAGCTCTGTGCTGACAGCTCAGAACCTGGACCCTGCTTCAGATCCTGTGTCTCCCTCTCTCTCTGCCCTTGTGCCACTCATGCTCTGTCTCTCTCTGTCTCTCAATAATAAATAAATGTTTAAAAAAATGTTTTAACTTTACAGAGTTGCTGGGGCGGCTGGGTGGCTCAGTTGGTTAAGTGTCCGACTTCAGCTCAGGTCATGATATCAAAGTTCGTGGGTTTGAGTCCCTTGTCGGGCTCTGCTCTGAGAGCTAGCTTGGAGCCTGGAGCCTGCTTTGGATTCTGTATCTCCCTCTCTCTCTGCCTCTCCCCTGTTCATGCTGTCTGTCTCTCTCTCTATGTGTCTCAGAAAAAAATAAAACATTTTTTAAAAACTTACAGAGATGTAAAACTGCACTTTACACAATAGCTCTTTTATCCCCCATTACAATTTTTTTCACTGATTTATCCAAGAACAAGTAACTAAGATTCAGTGGCTTAATTAAATAGAAAAAAATACTAATTTGTTTTTGCAAAAGTTGAAACCCAGAGTTAGGTGTTGCTGATATTGGTTATGTTGCTCAGGGGTGTTGGAAAGGATTTAGGTTTTCTCAACTTTTCCATTCCACTATGAGCTTGTTGACCGTTCATCAAATGATTTCCATGGTTGCAAGATGGTTGCCAAAGCTCCAGACATCATGACCACATTAAAAGCAAGAAGAGGGATAGGGAGAAGCCTCAAATTCTCCTTTCAGGCTTCCCTCTTTCAGAGGAAACAAAATCTTTCCCAGAAACCCCTCATTGGGTTTCCCTTCCAGTAATTGGTCAGAACTGTATCACATGACCTTACATAGGTACAAAGGAATTTGACAAAGCAAGTATTTGGCTTTCCTGCTTCTAGAGTGGAAGCTATGAATGGTGAAGAGGTTGAGAATAGCTTTAGAGTTTGCCATTAGTGCCTGTCACCATAGAGGCGATCCTTGTTAATGTTGTAATGTTCATCCTTCTAGTGTTTGTTTCCATCTCTCTGTATTTATAAGACCCAAGTATTTACAACCCCCCGGAATCATATTGTACTAATCCTGCTGCTGATTCTAATTCTGATTTCTCTCTCACAGGGATGACGATCTTTCTTACTGCCAGTATGCTATGCAGCAACGTTTGAGGAAAGCCAATGCCTCCGGGAGCCGTCTCTGAAATCACAGCTTAATGGGCAGAGGCAGAGTCCTGCCTGTCTCAGAACCCTCTGGGAACCAAGAATTTCTGTTTCAGATGATCAGTTCTGCTCTTTGAGTTTCCAGAGTTTTGAGGGAGTAATAGACCCCAGCGCAATGGCACAGCCAAGATTATCTGGCTACCATTTTTGTTTCTCCTAAGTCCATTGGCGTATGGCTCCAGGTGTACCTCTCCAGCACCCGTCATGTGTCTGACTCAGAGTGGCCCTCAATAAATGATTTGTCATATGACTGATCTACCTAGCCTTTGACATAGATTTCCGCTGCTTTTAAGGAAACAGTCAGTGAAACAGTAATGGCGGCCCCAGAGTATGAATAAAACACATAGACCTGTAGGCTAGTTTTGCATGGACACTTACAAGAGTTCGATTGGTGAGTAGGAGCTCTGGGTGGTGCAGGATCCCAGTATTTCATGGAGGGTTGCTTGATTGCAACACCCTTTGAAAAGTATTCTGGTTTCCTGGAAGCTTTCAGGGATCCAACGTCTCTCTTCCTCCAGGGACTTTCCTAGACCTTGTGTGGGAATCACACTGCTCACAACGTTATCGCCATCCCTCATTGTCCTTCATGCTCCATGGAATCTTGGTTGCCAGAGGGAGAAGAGGGAGATGAACGTTTTAAATGTAGGTATATCTTCTGTGCTCGCTTTGGGAGTACATATATTAAAATTGGACCAATGAAATGAAGAATCCTCCTTTCCATGGCCACTCTTATACCTCCCTACTCAAAGTGTGGTCTGTGCATCAGACAGATCAGCATCACCTTGCTAGAAAAGCAAGATCTCAGGACCCACCTCATATTGGCTGAACCAGAACTTGCATTTTCATGAGAGCCCCAAGGGATTTCTGTTGTATCTACAAATGTTTGTTCTAGAATATTCTGGAATATTCTTCTGTTTGCCATGATGATAGCAGATTTTGCCTTTAAAACCAGAAAGGAAAATATCTTCTTGACTTTTGGACTTTGCATCTGCCATTCCCTCTTCCTAGGACACTTTTCCTCAAAACCCGTCTAATTTCTACCTTTTCATGAGTCTCTGTCATCACTCCCACCACGGATAATTCCATGAATCTTCTGAAGTAGGATTGGATATACCTCTGAGTGTCCCTAGGGCTTCATGCTTTCTAGCCCTGTATTACAATTTCGCTGTCTCTTAGGCAGCTCCAGCTTGAAGTGAGCTCTATAATTACAGGGAATTCTATCTAGTAGATTCTCCATAAGTATGTTGAATGAATGAGTAAGATGAATGATTACTCTCCATTTTGAGGGTAAGGAAACTGAGGCTCAGAGAGGCTAAATAACTTCCTCAACATCACACAGCTGTAGGTGGCTGAGCTGTGCTGTGAGATCCTGACCACAGAGCTCCTTCCAGATCCCTTGTCCTTCTCCTTCTCTTCCTTTGACCCCAGGAATTCTTAGTTTGAGGCTACAGAGGAAAGACCAAATATTTACGTTGAGTCAAGTTACCACCTAAGATTCAGTGAACTTAGTAATGATCATGTGGTGGACAATTTGATAACATTAAACTTGGTTAATGGAGGATCAGTTTCTTTTAATGTTTGTTTATTTTGGGGGGAGGAGGAGAAAGGGACAGAGGATCTGAAGTGGGCTCAGTGCTGACAGCAGCAAGCCCAATGTGGGGCTCAAACTCACAAACTGTGAACTCGTGACCTAAAGCGAAGTCAGATGTTCAACAGACTGAGCCACCTATGTGCCCAGAGGCTCACTCTTTCTTATTTGTGGCAGTCACAGTTTGAGAAGGAAGCTGATGCATGAGTTCATCTATGGTAGGTTGGTCTTCAGAGCTTGGCTTGTCCAGAGTGTTCTTTTGTTTCAGTTTGTTTTTAAATATAATTTATTGTCAAATTGGCTAACTTATGGTGTATGAAGTGTGCTCTTGGTTCTTGGGGTAGATTCCTGTGGTTCATCACTTACATACAACACCCAGTGTTCATCCCAACAAGTGCCCTCCTCAGTGCCCGTCACCCATTTCCCCCTCTCACCCATACCTGCATCCACCCTCAGTTTATTCAAGTCTTTTATGGTTTGCCTCCCTCCCTCTCTGTAACTATTTTTCCCCTAACATTCCCCCCTGGTTTTCTGTTAAGCTTCTCAAGATCCACATATGAGTTTAGACATATGGTATCTGTGTTTCTCTGACTGACTTATTTCACTCAGCCTAATACTTTCCAGTTCCATCCATGTTGCTGCAAATGGCTTGATTTACTTCTTTCCTGTTGCCAAGTAGTATTCCATTGTATGTACAAATCACATCTCCTCGATTCATTGGTTAGTTGATATTGTCCAGAGTGTTCAATACAGAGGCGACAGTTCTAGGAGGTAGTGAAGTAGGAGACTGCAAGACTCCTACCCATCACCTCACCCCTTGTGATAGGTTCATTGCATCCATGGCCTCAAGAGGTGGCCTCTGTCTCTCCACACCCCTTCCCTGTAACTTTGTAACCTCTTTCTGCTCTCATCCTGCCTTGGCTTTGACACTGGCTTTGGTCAAGAGAATAACTCAAAGGCAGAGGATTTCAAAATTGGGTGTGCATTCCTTCTTGCTCTTGACACAATGAGTTGTGTTCTTGCATCCTTGCCTCTGCCCTGAGAACATACCCAGCTAACCTGCTGGAGGGGTGAGTGACATGGAGGAGAGTTACGTCGTCGTCCTCAGTCAGCCACCTGGCCAACTTGTAGTCACGTGAGTGAGCCCAGCTAAGATCGGCAGAGCTGCTCAGTCAACCCATACACTCAGGAGGAGCAAGCGAATATCATTGTTTCAAGGCATTGAGTTTCATAGGTGGTTTGCTATCAAGTGTTATTTGCGGTAATTACTAATGGATACAGTAACCAATGGATTATCAACATTTTGCATTTAATTGCAACAATTTGGAATATACAAAAAGAAGGGTTTGGGACTTCATTTCCTCCTAGCTATCAGGATCTATAAATTTGTAATGCTTAAAGTTCTTTTTATAAAAATGTTTTTAATGGGGCGCCTGGGTCGCTTAGTCGTTTAAGCATCCGACTTTCTCTTAGGTCATGATCTCGCGGTTCATGGGTTCAGGCCCCACGTCGGGCTCTGTGCTGACTGCCAGCTCGGATCCTGGAGCCTGTTTCAGTCTGTGACTCCCTCTCTCTCTGACCCTCCCCTGCTCACGCTGTCTCTCTCTCTCTCTCTCCTAGAAATAAATAAAACATTAAAAAAAATGTTTTTAATGTTTATTCACTTTTGAACAATAGACTGTGAGAAGGGGAGGGGCAGAGAGAGGGAGACACATAATCCGAAGCAGGCTCCAGTCTCCAGCTGTCAGCACTGAGCCCGACATGAGATCATGAACTCCGCCGAAGTGGGACAGTTTTCCGAC
>NW_024083176.1:0-26558 GCF_003009895.1 Hyaena hyaena | reverse complement strand
TATTTTATTTTTGAGAGAGAGAGGGAGAGGGGGAGAGAGAGAGAGAGAGAGAGAGAGAGAGAGAGAGAGAGAGAGAGGATCCCAAGCAGGCTCCATGGGATCAGTGCAGAGCTGGACACGGGGCTCAAACTCACAAACCCCGTGAGATCAGGACGTGAGCCGAAACCAAGCGTCTGATGCTTGACTGATGGAGCCCCCCCAGGTGCCCCTGGACGATTTTATTTCTTTTTTAGATACTGATTTTTTAATGTTTTATTTATTTCTGAGAGAGAGAGAGAGAGAAGAGAGACAGCATGAGCAGGGGAGGGTCAGAGAGAGACGGAGACACAGAATGCGAAACAGGCTCCAGGCTCTGAGCTGGCTGTCGGCACAGAGCCCGACGCGGGGCTCGAACCCATGAACCATGAGATCAAGACCTGAGCCGAAGTCGGACGCTTCACCGACCGAGCCACCCAGGCGCCCCTGAACGATTTTATTTTTAAGTAATCTCTACACCCAGTGTGAGCCTCGAACCTACAGCCCTGAGAACACGAGTCGCACGCTCCGCTCACTGAGCCATCCAGGCGCCCCTGCGTCTCGGCACTTGGCATATTTTGGGCTGTAGAAAACCCTTCCTAACGGGGGCCGTCCTGCGCGCTGTGGAAAGTGTAGCAGCATCCCGGCTCTCTACGCACTACATACCGGTCGTAAGCCACCCATCCCCCGCTGTGACGGCCAGACATGTCTCCAGAAATGGCTCAGTGTCTCCCGGGAGGCAAAACTGCCTCTCGTGGAGAGCCACTGGAGTGGAAGACCTGTCAGAGAACCCATTCCAGAGAGGACGTGAAAGCCACAAAATCTGGAAACCAGAGGCTGACATCCGTCTACGCTAAGGGTCAGCAAACTTCCTGTAAGGGGCTAAACACGTAGTAGTAAACACGTTAGACTTGGAGAGTCATGTGGGCTGTTGTGACGACTCAACCTCGCTGCGGTAGTATGAAAGCAACCACAGACGAAGCGTAGAGGAATGAGCTTGGCTAGATTCCAATGACACTTTATTTACAGATGAAGTCTACGTTTCATAAGTATCACGTGTCATGAAATATTCTTTCGCTTTTTAAAAAATAACCATTTAGGGGCGCCGGGGTGGCTCGGTCGGTCCAGCGTCGTCCGACTCTCCATTTCGGCTCAGGTCAGGATCTCACGGTCCTGAGATCGAGCCCTGCGTGGGACTCTGCCCTGGGCGTGCAACCTGCTGAAGATATTCTCTCTCGGGGACACCTGGGTGGCTCTTTCGGGTAGGTGTCTGACTCTTGGTTTCGGCTCAGGTCATGGTCTCGCGGTTAGAGAGTTCAAGCCCTGCATCGGGCTTCACGCCGACCGCGGGGAGCCTCTGCTGGGGGTTTTCTCTCTCCATCTCTCCTCCTCTCTCTCTGCCCCTCCCCTGCTCGGGCTCTCCCTCTCTCTCTCTCTCACAAATAAACTTAAAAAAATCACTCTCTCTCCCCCTACCCCTTCCCTACACACCCACACCCTCCCACACCCACCCTCTCTCTCTCTCTCAAAAAATGAACGCCATTTTGGCGCAGGCTAAACAAAAACAGGATGTGATTTGCCAATCCTTCCTTAACTCTATTAACCAAATCCTTAATAATTCAGAACTTCCTCAAAAAGAACAAAAAATAGTGAACATTAGAAACCAACGCAGGTGCAGTAAGAATAGATTGTGCCAACCTTATCGAAATACTTTCTTTTGAGAGGGTTGTTGGACCGGGCAATCCGTAATAGATATCCTGATCGTAATGAGGAATTGGATACTTCTCGTATCCACCACCGATAAAATGGAGAAGAAATGAGTGATGACAGAATAAACAGGCGAATTCATAACTATCCATATAACAATCACCACAGGATATTAGTTAATAAGTTACTATCGATTAGAATAGAAAGAGAGGAAGGGAGCTAAAAGTTAGCCTCTTTGGGGACCGTGTACTTTTCCAATTAGATGAACCAATGTTGACTCCTTTGGTCCTGATCCACCTTTTACATTAAAACTCAGATGAGGACATAAAGGGGAAGTTCATACGAACTACAAATGCCCATCACTTGGGGGTTATAACCAGTCTAACAGGCAACTACTCTATGATCAGACTGAAGTTTCCAAAGGATCTCACGCTGGGCTAAAACTAGGAAACGACCACTTGACAGACATAACCGTGGCCTGCAACTTCGTTTTAGAAACTAAATGCTCCAGAAATGAAAAAGTTCTGCAAACTTGTGGCACAGCAACGTGATTAGACTTAACACTGCTGAACTGTACACTTAAAAGGGAGTAAGATGATCCATTTTATGTGTTTTTTACCACAAGGATGAAAAATAGTAGTAAAAAAACTAAACACATCTATAGTTGGAGACTCGAAAACAGACGGAGGAGGAGGAGGAGGAGGAGGAGAAGAAGATGCATGATTATAAGCCAAATCAAGCTGGTGTCAGATGGCACTGAAAAAAACAAACAAACCCTTATACAAAAAGCAAATGCAAAAGCAAAAAACCCTTATACCTATAAAACTGCTGCAAGAGGAAATGTGTACAATAATCAGTCCACGTATGGAAAGGTGTTTCCATTTTCAGGTGCAATATTGAAATCAATTTTTTTAATGTTTATTTTTTGAGAGAGAG
Source organism: Hyaena hyaena (assembly GCF_003009895.1). Taxonomy (NCBI): domain Eukaryota; kingdom Metazoa; phylum Chordata; class Mammalia; order Carnivora; family Hyaenidae; genus Hyaena; species Hyaena hyaena. Next base: position 23,900 of record NW_024083176.1, on the reverse strand, counting down.
AGAGAGAGAGAGAGAGAGAGAGGAAGATACAGAATCCTAAGCAACTCCAGGCAGTCAGCACAGAGCCCATCATGGGGCTCGAACTCACAAACTGTGAGACAATGACCTGAGCCAAAGACAGAGGCTTAACCAACTTTGGCTCAGCCAACGGACCTGCCAAGGTCCCCCTGGGTGCACTATTTGAAAACAGGAATGGTACCGCGTAATAGTAGTTTTATACTATTGAAATGTATGGGATAATGTACATTTAGCCCAAGATGTCTAGCTTGTAGGAGAGAATATATTCAAATATTTGAGGGTAATATATTCAAATATTTCTGTGGGAGACATTAATTTTTCTTTCTTTCTTTCTTTCTCTCTCTCTCTCTTTCTTTCTTTCTTTCTTTTTAAAGCCTACCCATTTATTTTGAGAGAGACAGAGCACGAGTGGGGAGGAGCAGGGAGAGAGGGAGAGAGAGAACCCCAAGCGGGCTCCACGCAGAGCCTGACACAGGGCTCGAGCTGACAAAGCGGGAGACCATGACCTGACCCGAAAGCAAGAGTCGGAAGCTCGAACGACAGAGCCACCCAGGCATCTGTCAAATTTATCTTCCTTCTTTTAGATGGCAAAACTTGGACCAATTTCTCAAAATTACACAGAAGTAGATTTCTGTTCATCACGTAGTGTCCCCAAAATCTTAGTATAGTTTTAACCCTTTATTGACTTTCAAAGTGTAAATACTATTTAAAAACACAAAAAAACAAAACCTCACAAGTTTATTTAAATTTTTAAAATACGTATAGCTTGGGGAATTTGAATATATTTTTAGTGTTTAGTCCCTTTGACTGAAGATAGCAAATACTACATATTGAACGAAGTTTTAATTCAAGATAGATTTATCTGTTTTAAGTGGTCAAAAATGATACTGGTTTCCATATTAGGGACTCGAGTCTTGCAGAGCTGACCATTTACAGAAACTGTACATATTATTCTTGCTTGAATTAGATGATCTTTAAACTCCCTCTCAATTCTAAGATTCTCTAGCTTTAACCTTATTAGAAAGTGTGGGCCAAGCTTTATCTTAATCATATGTTAACTACAAGAAAGGGCTCAATTCAGAGGAAACAAAAACTATACAAAACCCTAAACGAAGGATATTTATTTGCTAACATTAAATTATTTCGTTTTTTTAAAATAATTTTTAATGTTTTTTAAATTATTTCTGAGAGAGAGAGAGAGAGAGAGAGACAGCGTGAGCAGGGGAGGGTCAGAGAGAGAGGGAGACACAGAAGCCGAAGCAGGCTCCAGGCTCCAAGCTAGCTGTCAGCACAGAGCCCGACGCGGGGCTCACACCCACGAACCGTGAGATCATGACCTGAGCCGAAGTCGGACGCTTAACCGACTGAGCCACCCAGGCGCCCCGACATTAAATTATTTTGAAGAACTAAAATAATCTTCCAAAATTGTAATTCCAATTATAATTAAGTCTAATTCAGGAATAGTTCTTGCACTTTCTCTGTAGAAGGAAACGGTCTTTAAAGAATTATTATCAGTTCTATAACTGACTCCTTCCTTCCTCCCTCCCTCCCTCCCTTCCTTTTTTTTAAAGTAATCTCTATGCCTAGCGTGGGACTTGAGCTCACATGCTTCACTGAATGAGCCAGCCAGGCACCCCATAACTGACTCTTTTTTTTTTTCTTAAATAGCTTATTCTTTTTCTTTGAACTTTTTTTTTTAATATTTGAGAGAGAAAGAGAGACAGAGAGAGAGAGCGCGCACAAGAGTGTGGGGGAAGGGCAGAGAGAGAAGGGGGCAGAGGATCCGAAGGGGGGTCCATGCAGCCTAATGTGGGGCTTGAACTCACCAACTGTGAGATCAGGACCCGAACCACCCAGGTGTCCCATAAGTGACTCCTTTCTAAATTATAAGTCACTTAAAATATTAAACCTTTACTATGACACTAACCTTTGCATGCTTCAGTTCTAATTCTGCCAGTTCCACTAAATTTTTTCTGAACGCAGCAACTCTTCTCGTCTTAAAATCTATAAGTTCTGTGAACAAAAGAAATTAGGATTAACTATTTAATGTACATAATAGTTGAAAGTAGACCTTATAATTCAAGGGTGAAAGAAGAGTACCTTGTTTTGCAGATTCAGATATTTTTTCAAATTTCTGACAACATAATTGTTGGGATGTCTCAGCCTGCAGGACATCTTTATTTTTCGCTCTTGCTTTATCCAGCGCTTTATTAGCATTTTCATAATCCACTAGCGACCTAGATCTTCGATAGAGGAGGTCCTGTACAACAGAATGCTTCACGATAACATACGCTGCGTGACTGGAACAGCTACGCGCCGCCCCCCGTCATCATCAGAGCTAACACACCCTGAAGATCACATGCCAGTCCCCCTCCAAATGGTTTTTCTAACAGCTTTATGGAGATGTAATTCACACACACACAACTCGTTCAAAGTGCACCGTGGTTTCTAGTGTGCTCGCAGAGTTGTGTAACCATCACCACAATCAATTTTAGGGCATTTTTGTCAATCAAAAAGAAACCCACATCCATCAGCAGTCATTGTTCATTTCCTCCTCGCACCCCCTGCCTCCCACCACGTCCAGCCCTAGATAACCGCTGATCTGCTTTCTGTCTCTATAGATTTGCCTATTCCAGACATTTCACTAAAAAAAAAAAAAAGGAATCAGGTAATAGGTGGCCTCTTCTGTCTGGCTTTCTTCACTTAGGATAACGTTTCAAGTTCATTCATGTTATAATTGAATCAGCACTTCATTCTTTTTTATTGCTAAATAATATTTCACTGTATGGATATGCCACACCGATGTATGCATTCACCAGTGGACAGACATTTGGTTTGTTTCCACATTCTGCCTATTGTGAATAATGCTGTTATGAACATGTATGTATAAGTTTTTGTGTGAACATGTCTTCCTTTCTCTTTCTGACTCATTCCTTAGGCGTGGAATTGCTGGGCCACTTGGTAATTCTATGTTCAACCTTTTGAGAAACTGCCAGACTGTGTTCCCAAGTGGCTGCACCGTTTTACATTCCTGCAGACACTATATGAGGGTTCCAATTTCTCCACATCTTTGGCAACACGATCTTTTTGATTAAAGCCACCTAGAGGATGTGAAGTCATATCATGGTGTGGTTTTGTTTCATAAAGATTTTACTAATTATTGAAAACAATTTTTAAAAAAGTTTATTCACTTTTGAGAGAGAGAGAGAGAGAGAGCGCGCGCACAACCGGGGGAGGGCAGAGAGAAAGGGAGACACAGAATCTGAAGCAGGTTCCAGGCTCTGTCAGCATAGAACCTGATATGGGGCTCTGACCTACGAACTGAGATCATGACCTGAGCTGAAGTCGGACGCTTAAATGACTGAGCCACTTAGGTGACCCTTATTTATTTATTAAAATGTTTTTTAAAGTTTATTTATTTAGAGAGAGAAAGAGGGGGTGGGACAGAGAGAGAGGAGGGAGAGAGAAAATCCCAAGGTGGCTCCACAGTTATCATGTGTGGCTTGAGCTCATGAACTGTGAGGTCATGACCTGAGCTGAAGCCAAGAGTCGGACATTTACCCAACTGGGCCATCCAGGCACCTCTAAAGATTTTATTATATTTTATTAAAAAAATATTTTAAGCCTTTTTTTTTTTTTCCTGAGAGAGAGAGAGACAAAGAGAGTGAGAGTGGGGGAGGAAGACACAGAGAGGGAGACACAGAATCTGAAGCAGGCTCCAGGCTCTGAGCTGTCAGCACAGAGCCCCACTCAGAGCTCGAACTCACAAACCTCAAGTTCATGACCTGAGCCAAAGGTGGATACTTAACTGACTGAGCCACCTAGGTGCCCTGAATTTTATTTTTTTATGTAAGCACCAGGCCCAACGTTGGGCTTGAACTCATGACTGCAAGATTAAAGAGTCACATGCTCCACTGACTGAGCCAGCCAGGCGTCCGTAATAGGATTCCATTTTAAATAGTCGAATCTAAACTTAAGGGTATTCCTTATTATTGTAACTAACACTAGTAGATACCATTTCATAGTTACAAAATTTTTCTTTCTAGAGGGGGTACAGGCAAGGCCTGGCCCACTTCATGGAGTATGGGGTTCTCCAGCAAGTCAGACAGCACACTGCTGGTGACTCTCCGGTGTAGAAGGAGTAAGTGCAGGTCCTGATGGAGGGACAGGGAGAGGACAGACTGGGACAAAGTTTCTCTTAGTATAGGAGTAAAAGTGTGAGTTATTTTATCCTTAATGTCATTTTATAAACAAGGAAACCAACATAAGACCCATTAATTATGTACTTGCCCAAGGCTCTAGAGCAAATCAGTAACGAACCTAGGAAAGAATTCAAGCTTCCCACACGTTCACTTTATAGTTCTTAATTACTGAGCAGGCAACTATAAATAACTACTTCAATGGAAGAAATCTTCAAGTTCCAAAGATACAATAAAATGAAATTAAAAATAACTCTTAATCCTCCCAAAAGAATGACACAAGAATAGAAGTTACCAATCTACAGACCTTATCTCCTCCTTTCTGTCACAGCAGGTAACAGTCCTCCAAAACGGAGGTTCTTATTTCCAGGTACCAGCTGAATTGTCTCTATAACAGAGTTCTCAAAACTTTTTGGTCTAAGGACTCCTTTACACTCTTAGAAATTACTGAGGATCCTAAAGAGCTTTTGTTATGTGCTGCATGTTCCTCAGCATCTAGCATTCTTGCTCCTTCACATCACGACGTGAGACACTGCACATAGGGCGCTCGTCTCAGAGACTGCTACTTCTTAGGGTGCCAATTACTATTTTCGGTACTAAGGTGGCTCTTTCCAGGTAGGCGTAGGCAGCGGACGACTGTGGTGGACTGCACGGCTCGTCCTTTCACCCCGCCCTCTCACCAGGACGGTCTGCGCAGGCGCGCAGGGAGGGCACGGAAGTGCGGGCGGAAGTGAGCTCCAGACGCTTTAGCGGAGTCGCCTGCCGAGTAAACAAATACTGACCCGCCGCTTGTACGTGGTGATCGAGGGTACAGGCCACCATGAACCGGCCCCAGGATGACTATGACCCGTACGCACTTGAGGAGCCTAGCGACGAGGAGCCAGCTTTGAGCAGGTGGGCCCCTGCCCCGGCCCGGCCCCCGAAGCTTCGGGACGAGGCCAGGCTTTAGCCTTCTACATTCGCTGCGCCTGCCAGGCCCTGGGGGACCCTCGGCCCAGGACCTGTGCCCCTCTTGCGCCCCGCTGTGTCCTGTGCGACGCCAAGGCGGGTTCTGGTGAGGTCGGGGAGCCCCAGGGGAGGCGGGGCCGACACCCGCGTGGGGAACAGAGATATTCTGGAGTGAGTCTTCAAAACCCTTGGGATCGAATCCTGCCTCTGCAGCTTGCTAGCAGTATGCCTGAAGGCAAGTCACTTATCCTCCTTTTGCTCATCAAAAAAGGGAAATATAATAGGGGCTCCCGGGTGGCCCAGTCAGTTAAGCCTCGGTACTCTTGATTTCCCCTCAGGTCGTAATCTCAGAGTCCTGAGATCCTTCTATGTTGGGCGCAGCGCTGGGAGTGGAGCCGGTTTAAGACTCTCTCCCTGCCCCCCATCCCCGCTCACGCCCGCTCTCTCCAAAATAGCAGAAAAAGGCAGTATAATAACTACATCTTAAATATGTTGTGAGGCTTCTGGGACTTAATGGGAAGTGACGGTCTTGAAGATGAAACTACCGTAAACAGAAATAAGGGAATATTCAGCAGGCCCTTTTTGAACCCCTGTTACATGCTTACTCTGGGCTACGGTTTTCTACAGGCTTGCAGGATAGTAGAGGTCATCCGACACGTATCTCGGAAGATATATATCATGGAAAGAAGTATGTACCTCAGAAGAGCATTGTAGGAAACAATCACCTGAGATAGGCACAGATCAAATTCTGTGGGAATTTCCAGAAAGGAGGGATTAATCCTACCTGGGGGAAGCTTGTAGTTATTTTGGCAAGAGAGTTCCAGGCAAATTTATCCATTTTTTAAAGCTGGCAGCAGATCCTATTCATAAATTCCAGAACATTCTGTCCAACTAAGCTTTCTGTGAAACTGCCCTTCCTTCCAGCGTAATGTTTCTTCCTGTTATCCTGGGGAGGGGTTGTAGGCTTGGTAGATTGGACTGCTGTGAAGATTTCTCTTGTGGGGAGTAAGGATAGATTACAAGATTGCCTGAGAGAAGGAGTTTCAATTAATGGGTCTGGTCTGTGAAAGGAGGTGTATCAATTAGTAATTCAGTTTGATTGGAATATAGCAGTATTTCCTGGACTTGAGGTATTTAGCCATTACCGTCTCCATATTCACCCCTGTAGCTCTTTATTTAATACTTTTCCATAGGTTGGGGTGCCTGGGTGGCTCACTTGGTTAGGCATCAGGCTCTTAATTTCGGCTCAGTCACGATCTCATGGTTGGTGAGATCAAGCCCTCAGTTGGGGTCTGCCGGTGACAGCACGGAGCCTGCTTGGGCTTCTTTCTCTTTGCCCCTTTCATGCCTTTTTTCTCTCTCTCTCAAATAAACAAATACTAGATGTTTTTGGGTTAAATTTCTTTTTTTTTTTATGTTTTATTTATTTCTAGGAGAGAGAGAGAGAGACAGCATGAGCAGGGGAGGGTCAGAGAGAGAGGGAGTCACAGACTGAAACAGGCTCCAGGCTCTGAGCTGGCAGTCAGCACAGAGCCCGACGCGGGGCTCGAACCCACGAACCGCGAGATCATGACCTAAGCGAAAGTCGGACGCTTAACCGACTAAGCCACCTAGGCGCCCCATGGGTTAAATTTCTTTTTAAAAAATGTTTATATATTTTGAGAGAGAGAGAATGAGTGAGAGGGGCAGAGAGGCAGAGAGACAGAATCCCAAGCAGGCTCCATGATGCCAGTGCAGGGCTCGAATTTAGGGCTTCATCTCACTAACTGCGAGATCATGACCTGAGCCGAAACCAAATTGCATGCTTAACTGACTGAGCCACCCAGGCGCCCTAACTGTATATTTAAATGCATGTATTTGTGACAGTAAATTATGCTATTAGAAAAGTTAAAAAATAATACAGAGGGATTCTGTGTTTCCTCCAACCATTTTCCCCTCAATGTTAACATATTTTACAAAACTTTAATATCACAACTGGGATATCGACATTAATATGGTCAAGATATAGAACATTTCCATTACCAGAAGGATCCCTCATTGCTCACTTCGTTCCCCCTCTCCCCGGTGCAGTACTTAACTGCTGGTAACTACTGTCTGTTCTCCACTTCTATAATTTTGTCCTTTTCAAGAATATTATGTAAATGGAATCCTGCAGTATGTAACCTTTTGCGATTGGTTTTTTTCATTCAGCATAATTCCTTCAGGTTCATCCACAGTGTTGCAGGTAGTCAGTAAGTCATTTCTTTTTTATTGCTGAGTACTATTTCACATTTGTTTTAACCATTCCCTTATTTAAAATTTTTAAAAATATTTTTTAAATTTTAGGGCAGAGTGGGGGGAGGGGCAGAGAGAAAGAGAGAGAGAATGAATCATAAGCAGACTCCATACTCAGTGCAGATCCCACGCAGGGCTCTATCTCGTGACCCTGGGATCATGACCTGAGCCGAAATCAAGAGTCTGTTGCTCAGCTCACTGAGCTACCCCGGCGCCCCTTAACCATTCCCTTATTGAAGGATGTCTAATTGTTTCTAGTTTTGACTCTTGTGAATAAAGCGTTTATGAACACTCATGTAGAGGTTTTTGTGTGAATATCAGTTTTTAGTTTTCTGGGATAAATGCCCAGGAGGGTGATTGCTGGATTGTATGGTTGTTGCATGGTTAGTTTTATTAGAAACTGCCAAACTGCTTTCTATAGAAGCTATATCATTTGACATTCCCACCAGCAATGGCTTCAAAGTTATTTAGTGGTCTGTCTATCCTGGTACTCCTGAGATAATCTACATTCTACACTTTGGAAACACTTGAATATAGGATAGATCAGAGTTTCTCATCTTTGGTAGCGTTGACATCTTGGATTGGATAATTCTCTGTTGAGGAGCTTGTTCTGTGCATTATAGGATGTTTAGCAGCATCCCTGACCTCTACCCACTAGAAGCCAGTAGCCCCTCCTCCACCCCCTGCCCCAAGTAGTGGTAATCAAAAATGTCTCTAGCTATGCCATAGATTCCCTGGAGGACAAAATGCTCCCCGTTGGAGACCTCTGGTGTAGTTCACGGGTGAGAGGTAATGTTGAAAAGATAAGTTGAAACCAAACGGGGAAGGCTTTTTTGAATGCTGTGTTCAGAGGCTTGGCTATGAATGATTTCTTTGGGAATTGGCTTTGGGTATGATGAGAGTTCTTTAGGAATAACATTCTGGCAGCAGGATTAAGGCTGGATGGAAATGGAAGAGTTTGGAGGTCTGGAGATCCTTAGGATAAGGTGGAACAGACAGAGTTAAAAGAGAACCCAAACGAATATTGTGGTGCTGGAGAAAGGCAGCGGGCTGGTCAGGATGCGGAATGTTAGGTGGGGAATTCTCTTGAGAGTAGAATCCGGCTAAGGCCTCTATCACTAGCAACCTTGATTGGTGTGAATTGCATTTTTCTGACTTACCTTCAGCTCGGCTCAAAGGCATTGTTCTAGAAGAAGAAAATAGAGAAACAAAAACCAGGGGTAGTCTGTAACTGTTCATCAGACCACAGTCATTGAACATTATTTATGAATTGGTGATTATATTAGAAATATCTTAGGCATTTTGGGGCGCCTGGGTGGCTTAGTCGGTTAAGCGTCCAACTTTCGCTTAGGTCATGATCTCGCGGTTCGTGGGTTCGAGCCCCGCGTCGGGCTCTGTGCTGACTGCCAGCTCAGAGCCTGGAGCCTGTTTCAGAGTCTGTGACTCCCTCTCTCTCTGACCCTCCCCTGCTCACGCTGTCTCTCTCTCTCCTAGAAATAAATAAAAATATTAAAAAAAAAAAAAGAAATATCTTAGGCATTTCACTCATTTTGATCACATTTCGTTCTTTCTGATATCTGGTTTAATTCTGTCATACTGTTATCTATTTATTTATTATTATTATTTTTAATGTTTATTTTGAGAGAGAGGGAGAAAGACAGTGAGTGGGGGAGGGGCAGATAGAGAGGGAGACACAGAATTTGAAGCAGGCTCCAGGCTCTGATCTGTCAGCATAGAGCTCAAACTCACGAAGTATGAGATCATGACTTGAGCTGAAGTCGGACGCTCAACCGGCTGGGCCACCCAGTTGCCCCTGTCATGCTGTTATTTATCAAAAACATTTTTTTAAAGTTTATTTCGAGAGAGAGCGGCGGATGGGCAGAGAGAGAGTCCACAGGAGACTCTGCACTGAGTGCAGAGCTCCAAGTCCCAAATTGTGAGATCGTGACCTGAGCTGAAATCAAGAGTTGGATGCTTAATGACTGAGGCACCCAGGTGCCCTCCTGTCATATTGTTATTGATGGGGACAGGTGGAAAAGGCCGAGTAAATTGGCAGTAATTGCTCAGGAGAATTTATTTATTTATTTATTTTTTTAAAATGTTTTATTTATTTCTAGGAGAGAGAGAGAGAGAGACAGGGTGAGCGGGGGAGGGTCAGAGAGAGAGGGAGACAGACTCCGAAACAGGCTCCAGGCTCTGAGCTGGCAGTCAGCACAGAGTCCGACGCGGGGCTCGAACCCACGAACCGCGAGATCATGACCTAAGCGAAAGTCGGACGCCTAACCGACTAAGCCACCCAGGCGCCCCTAGGAGAATTTATAATATAACTTTCTCTTAATGGTTCTCTGTAGCTTTGTAACTTTTAAACTGTAATATCTAATTACTATCTGTTAACATTTTGTGTAGGTATATTGGCTATATATTAGTTACATATACTAAGTTTTATTTAAGTACTCAGAGTTTTAAAAAAACTAGTTCTGTGGAGTAAACTTTTCATTGCTAATGGAATTATGAATTGGTGCAAAACTTTTGGAATAACAGTGAAACAGTGTGATGATTCAAGAAGCCAGAAAGATGCTTGTATGTCTCATTCTAGACATTTATCCTAAGGAAATCAACAGAAAATTACATGTACTCTACAGAGATATTCATTGTAGCATAATAGCAAAGAGTTAGAAATAAATGTACAGCATCTATAAGAGAAAATGTTATGCAGACATTAAAAATGTATTTGGAAATATGCAGAAAGGGTTGATCTTTAAGTGAGAATAGCTATATGTAATATGACAGATAAATGCAACCTTGTAAATCTTAAAGTTGTTGGGCAATGAGATGATGGGAGTTATAAGTTATTACAGTTCTTTAGTGTTCATATGCCTTGTGATTTAAATGTATACTAGTTCTGAAGATGAAGTGGATGTGCTTCTACATGGAACTCCTGACCAAAAACGAAAACTCATCAGAGAATGTCTTACTGGAGAAAGTGAATCATCTAGTGAAGATGAATTTGAAAAAGAAATGGAAGCCGAATTAAATTCCACCATAAAAACAATGGAGGACAAGTTATCCTCTCTGGAAACAGGTAAACTTTTAGATTTTCATTTTTTTCTTTTTTTTTCCTTAATGTTTATTCACTCTTGAGAGACAGAGCATGAGCGGGAGAGGGGCAGAGAGAGTGGGAGACACAGAACCTGAAGTAGGCTCCAGGCTCTGAGCTGTCAGCACAGAACCTGATGCAGGGCTTCAGCTCACAAACCGTGAGATCATGACCTGAGCTGAAGTCAGATGCTTAACCGACTAAGCCACCCAGGCGCCCCTCATATAGATATTTTTCTAAGCTTTACAAGGGCAGGAATCTTCTTTGTGCCCTGTTGTGTCCCCAGCACTTTGAGTAGGCGCTCATTAAATATTTACTGAGTGAATGAATAAATGTATTTGGCAACCTGAGCATAGTTTTTTTGATGACTAATGAAGAATTTTCGGGTGTTGTTGAAATGACACTATTTAGTATTATTTAAATGTGATTTCCTTTTGTAATTTTTTTTGGGGGTTTATTTATGGGGTGCTTGGGCGGTTCAGTTGGTTGAATGTTCTGATTCGATTTTGGTTCAGATCATGATCTCATGGTTCGTGACATCGAGCCCCAAGTCTGGCTCTGCGAAGAGAGCTTGGAACCTACTTGTGATTCTCCTTCTCCCTCACTTTCTATGTCCCACTCCCTCGTGTGCACTCACTCACTCTCTCCTCTCTCTCTCTCTCTCAAAATAAATAAGACCTGAGCCTAAATCAAGAGTCAGACGCTTAACTGACTGAACTACTCAGAACTCCCTCCTTTTGTAATTTTTACCTCAGGATAAAAAAGAAAAAAAGAAAAAGACACACAAGCTTAGAGAGGTATTTTTAGAGTTACATAGCACTGATAAGGGCACACTGAATATGTCACCACAAATTGTGTCATTTTAGTAAGTAGTGAAACATTCTTCATTTTGATATTTTGTCTTTATGTGAAGTGTACTTGATCCAAAAACTGATTGGTGCCTTAGCTTTGGTTTCCATGCCAGTATGCTATGTCTTAACTGCTGGGAACTGAAAGCATATATAAAAATAATAAAAGCAAAAGCATGTTAATTAAGGGGAAGAATTCAGGACACAAGCATATGACATGAATATAGCATCAGCCCTGGCACTAGGCACAAGTGAGGAGAGGAAGAATGTGTTCTTGAATCATTCCCCCTGCCTCTCTTTAGGGCTGTTACCCTCTTTCCCTGCAAGTCCCTTATAACAAGATGTTTAGACCCTGTTCTTCCCAGTGTACTGCATGGCTGAAAGGTAGAGACATATATGGTGGCAATCTGGAAATAGGGTCTTTGATGGAATTAGATTTGTGGGAAGGGCTGGAGGATAATTTTCTCATGATTTGGAATACTTAATCAATTTCTTTTTTTTTTTTTTAATTTTTTTTTTTTAAATATTTTTATTTATTTCTTGGAGAGAGAGAGACAGCGTGAGCAGGGGAGGGTCAGAGAGAGAGGGAGTCACAGACTGAAACAGGCTCCAGGCTCTGAGCTGGCAGTCAGCACAGAGCCTGACGCGGGGCTCGAACCCACGAACCGCGAGATCATGACCTAAGCGAAAGTCAGACGCTTAACCGACTAAGCCACCCAGGCGCCCCTTAATCAATTTCTTAATTAACAATTACAGTTCTCTGTAATTGCACAGGGCACAAACATTCAGTAAGTCATTGATGTGAAAGTATTTTTCCATCCAGATGAGATTGGGAATGAGCTGATAGTACTTTGAGGTGATAGAAGAATATACTGAGTTTTTTTTTTCTTGTCAGTAATGTATGGGTTAGTGCGTAAACTTCCCTTATGTAATTAGGGTCTTCTTCGGGAACTGGAAAAGTTGGAACAGCTGTGACAAAGTACTACGATGATATATATTTTGATTCTGATTCTGAGGATGAAGACAAAACAGGTAAGTAGCATGTTTACCAGACTTAGCAGTAACATTTCATGGAAGAAACATTTACCTAACAATTATTGGATATTAGGATTTCCCTCCGAGTTTTATCTTCTGAGAAATGGTAGGCCATTGATGTGAAAACAAAAGCAGGAATGATGAATAAGGACAGATGGGAATGCACATATGAGGCCATGGGGCCAGCGAGGGTGCCGCACGGGCATGCCCAGGGAGAGGGACAGTGTGTCCCGACTCAGCCCCTGCTTCCTCAGGGCTCTTGGCCCCACGCTTCCTTAAGGTTCCTTAGTGTAGCAGCATTTGCTTTCACACCTGCAAACAGTTTCTATATTTTTACAGGAAATTTAGACACTTATACTTTATATTTTGCAGAATTTTTTCTAACTGGTTGCTTTTTTATCAGTCTCTGTACTTTAGAGGCTTTAAAATCTGAGCAAAGGTGAATATAAGAATTACAGCTAATTTAATTATAAATTATATCAGTAGTTGCACTGGAATACACAAACAACATTTCTATGGTAAAGAAACAATTTTATATATTTATGTATTATTACCTAAGTATTAACCTAAGTACATTTTAAAAGTCTAGTGTATATGGATGATGGTAGTGTTTTTTCATTCATTCTTAAAATATTTTTATTCTGATTTCACTAGCATTTTATATATAGGAACTTTTTGAGGATTTATACATCAAAAAGTTTCTAATCTTGGCTCCCTTTGAGGGACCTTTCTGAGACTCTGAATTCTCTTTTAATTCAGTTCTTGAGATAACAGTTTTTAGTGAAGAAACAATTTTTGCCTCCTCTGTCACCTTCATTTTAATGCTATGGTTTTTTTTTTTTTTTTTAAGTTTATTTATTTATTTTGATGCTCACACAGGGTAGGTGCAGAGGGGAAGGGAGGGAGAGAATTCCAATCTGACCCGGTGCTTGAACCCACAAATGGTAAGATCATGACCTCTGCTGAAATCAAGAGCTGGATGCTTAGTTGACTGAGCGACCCAAATGCCCTGATGCCTTGTTAATTGGATAAGAACTTTATTTGGAGGGATAGTTAAAAAATTTTTTTTAGGAAAATATAAACAGAAAAAAGTAGCTGAGGATTGTACATTCTGTATTAGAAAGGTGTGTACTTTAGGCATGATACCTAGCCATATCCTTAACATTTTCAAAATTAGCACAGGTGACCAAGAAGAAAAAGAAGAAACGACACAGGATTCCAACAAATGATGAATTACTATACGATCCTGAGAAAGATAACAGAGATCAGGCCTGGGTTGATGCACAGAGAAGAGGGTAAGAACTTAACTTTAATATTTAGAATCTTTAGAGAAAAATGGTTTAAAGATGATTTTTACAACGTTCACATTTTGAATGTACGTGTATATGTTCATATGGACATATGTTAAACATTTTGAGGAAAAAACCGCTGAATTGTTTACTTTGAAGATTACCAGAAAATTTCATTCAGGTGATTTATTTTTAAATCTTGTGTTTGTTTTTGAGAGAGAGAATATGTGTATGTGTGTGTGCGTGCTCACACACGTGCACATGGGGGAGGGATCAGAGGATCTGAAGTGGGCTCTGTGGCTGATAGCAGAGAGCCTGATACAGGGCTTGAACTCAAAAATTATGAGATCATGACCTGAGCTGAAGTTGGACACTTAACCAACTAAGCCACCTTGGTGCCCCTAATGAATATATATATACATTTTTTTAATGTTTATTTATTTTTGAGAGAGAATCTGAAACAGGCTCTGCATTGTCAGCGCAAAGCTTGTGTGGGGCTTGAACTCATGAACTGTGAGATTATGACCTGAGCCGAAGTTGGATGTTCAACCGACTGAGCCACCCAGGTGCCCCTGCCCCATGAATAGTTTTTGATTATCCCCAGTGTAAAATGAACATTTTAAGTGCTGCAGATAGTTAAGGAAATTACAGTGCAGCTCTTGATTCTGGTAACAGAATTTGTCAGTGAGGTAAGATGGAATGTATCTCTATTGTTATATAATCTTTAAAAAACAATTTTTAAAAAATAAACTCTACCCCCAATTGGGCTTGAACTCAGGACCCTGAGATCAAGAGTTGCATGTTCCGCTGTCCGAGCCAGCCAGGCACCCCTTTTGTTGTATAATCTTGAGAAGAAATAACATTTTATTGACTTAATCACATTCCTCCATCAAGCAGTGGCCTTTTAAGACCACAGAACCAACTTAAAATAATGAACTCACTACATTTTAAGTATCATAAGGGCAGTGATGATGCCTGTCAGTTCACTGCTGTATCCCAAGCATCTTGTACTTTGTAGAATGGGCTATCATTAAGTAGCTATTGAATGAATAAATTACTTTTATGGGTTTGGGTTTTGAAATCTGTTAAGCATTGGAAGCATTTAACAACAGTTTTAAAATATGTACTACATGTTTTCAGTATTTTTCCCCAGAGACATTTAAAGGATTTAGAAAGTAATGCCACATGATTTACCTTTTGTTGTGCAGGTTTTAGGAGTTTACCATAAGTCCCTTTTAAGAATATATACTTTCATACTTTAGTACTTTCATAAGTAGATTCTTACTATATTTTTGCAGTCAGTGAATATTTATTGAACACTTACATACCAAACTCTGTTCTGTATTCTTGAAATACAAGGAACAAAACAGACCAAAATCCTTAGGCACTTAGAGCTTACATACTTGTTTTTCAAATTAATAGACTATTCTTTTAGAAGAATTTTAGATTTACAGAAATTGAGCTAATAATACAGAGTTCTCATGTACCCTACCACAACCCCCCCGCCCCACAGTTTCACTTGTTGTTAACGTGTTATGTTAATATGGTACATTTGTCACAATTAATGAGCTAGTATTTATACATTATTATAAACTAAGGTCCACATTTTATTCACATTTCCTTACTTTTTACCTACTGTCCATTTTCCGTTCCAAGATACCATCCAGGATACCATGTTACTTTTAATTGTCATATCTCTTTAGGGTCTTCTTGGCTCTGACAGGTTTTAGACTTTCCTTGGTTTTGATGACCTTAACATTTTTCAGGAGTACTGGTCATAGGAAACCCCTCTATTGGAATTTGTCTGATGTTTTTCTAATGATTAGACTGGGATTATGAGTTTTGGGGAGGAAGACCACAGAGAGAAAGTGTAGTTTTCACCATTTTGTAATCAAGGGCATGTAGTGTCGTTGTGATTTATGATTGTTAATACTGATCTTGATCGCCATGGTGTGGAAGTGTTTATCAGTTTTCTCTGCTGTAAAGTTACCCTCTACCCCTCCTTTCCATATTGTACTCTTTGGAAGGAAGTCACTATGTGCAGCCCAAACTTGTGGAGTAGGGGGTTATGCTCCACTTCCTTGAGGAAAGAGTATCTTTATTAATTATTCTTCTGTATGGGATATTTGTTCTTCATTCATTCATTCATTCATTTGGTCATTTATATCAGAGTGGCCTCAGGATATTTACTTATACTTCAGGTTATAATCCAGTACTACATTATTTTGTTGTTCTAATTGTTTCAGCTTTGCCCATTGGAAGCTCTTTGACTTGACTTCTGTGCCCCCTTGAATCCTACCTCATTGTTCATTTTGAGCACTTCTTTACTTTCTGGCACCATAAGATGCTCCAGGTTCATCTTGTAGGCCTCATTCCTAGAATCAGTTAATTCTCTTAGGAGTACTTGTTTCTTTTATTGGAGAGTGGCATTAGAAATCAAGATCTTGGGGGTGCCTGGCTGGCTCAGTCCATAGAGCATGTGACTCTTAATCTTGGGGTTGTGAGCCCCACATTAGGAGTGGAGACTCTTTTTTTTTTTTTACTGTTTTATTATTAAAAAAAATTTTTTTTAATGTTTTATTTCTGAGAGAGAGAGAGAGAGAGATAGCGTGAGCAGGGGAGGGTCAGAGAGAGGGAGACCCAGAACCTGAAACAGTCTCCAGGCTCTGAGCTAGCTGTCAGCACAGAGCCCGATGCGGGGCTCGAGCCCATGAACCGTGAGATCATGACCTGAGCCGAAGTTGGACTCTTAACTGACTGAGCCACCCAGGCGCCCCAGGAGTGGAGCCTCCTTAAAAGAAAAAAGAAAAAGACCTCAAGATCTGGCTTTAATGTGCATCCCCCTCCCCTTTCTTTTTCTGTTCTAGCTACCATGGTTTTGGAATACAGAGGCCACACCAACAACAACAGCCTGTTCCAAATAGTGATGCTGTCTTGAATTGCCCTGCCTGCATGACCACACTATGTCTTGATTGCCAAAGGTAACGGGTAAAGGGTAACAACACACACACACCCACACACGCACACGTGCACACGCACATGATGAAAAACAACTTGGTGGTCTTTTGTTTAAATCAGAAATAGACTTTTGAGGTATATACTTAGGAATTCTAATAAAGTTCTGTCCTTTTATATCCTTGCTGCTATATGACTAATCTTTATACAAATACTTTTGGTTATATGTAGTTCTAAGTAGTTTTTTAATAAAACACTTAACCATTATTGACACGGATTCGTGAAACTGCATATATGTTGTGGAATGACATAATCTCTCAAATACACTTTTTAAAAATGTTTTACTTATTTTTGAGAGAGAGAGAGAGAACGAGAACGAACGGGGATGGGCAGATAGAGAGGGGGACAGAGGATCTGAAGGGGGCTCTGCACTGAGAGTAGTGAGCCCGAGGGAGGGCTCCAATTCACAAACTGTGAGATCATGTACTAACCTGAAGTCGGATGCTCAACTGACTGAGACACCCAGGTGCCCCTCAAATACACTATTTTTAAAAACATTATATAAAGTACATATAACATAAAATGTCCTATTTTAACCACTAACATTTTTTAAATTAAAGAGTCCATTATTTGTATAGTCTATTTATTGTCAACTAGACCGTTTAAAAATTTAATACCTTTTGTATGTGTGTATGTTGAGAACTTTTAAGATCTACTCTCTCAGCAACTTTCAAGTACGTAGTACAATATTGTTAACTATTTAAACAATATTACAACCCCATACCTTCTTCATCTTATAACTGGAAGTTTGTACCATTTGACTCTCTTCCCCTTCCCCCACCTTCCCCCACCTACCACAAATCTACTCTCTTTGTTTTGGAGTTCAGTTTTTTTTTTATTTTATTTTTTTTATTTTTCTTTTCTTTTTTTTTTTTTTAAATGTTTTATTTATTTCTAGGAGAGAGAGAGAGAGAGACAGCGTGAGCAGGGGAGGGTCAGAGAGAGAGGGAGTCACAGACTGAAACAGGCTCCAGGCTCTGAGCTGGCAGCCAGCACAGAGCCCGACGCAGGGCTCGAACCCACGAACCGCGAGATCATGACCTAAGCGAAAGTCGGACGCTTAACCGACTAAGCCACCCAGGCGCCCCTCAGTTTTTTTTTTAGATTCCACATACAAGTGAGATCATTCAGTAGTTTTCTATTTCTGTCTCACTTATGTAGTGTAATGCTCTCACGGTTCGTCCATGTTTTCACAAATGGCAGGATCTTCTTCCTTCCTTCTCCTCTTCCTCCTCCTCCTCCTCCTCTTCCTCCTCCTCCGCCTCTTCTTCCTCCTCCTCCTCTTCCATTGTATCTGTACACCATGTTTTCTTGAGAGCATGGACACTCAGCTTGTTTCCTTGTCTTGGTTATTAAGAATTGTGTTGCAGTGGGTTTTGGAGAGAAGGCCACAGAGCTAAAGTGTTGTTTTCATTACATTGTATCAAGGGCCCAAACTATTAGCCAAAGATCAACATATTTATGACCTTTATCCCCTGATTTATAACCAACATAATGTTGACCTTTATCACCTGGCTGAGGTAGGGGTACAAATAGTCTCTTTGAGATAGTGATGTTATTTTGTGGGATTGCTGGATCCTATGGTAGTTATATTTTTAGTATTTTGAGAAGTCCCCATATTGTTTTCAGAGTGGCTGTACCGATTTAAATTCCCACCAGTAGTGCACAAGGTTTCACGTTTGTTATCTCTTCTCTTTTTGATAATAGCCATCCTAACAGGTGTGCAGGAATGCCTCACTGTCGTTTTGATTTGCATTTCCCTGATGATTAAGGATGTTGAACACCTTTTCATGTACCTGTTGGTCATTTGTTTTTCTTTTTTTGGAAAAATGTTCAGGTCTTTTGCCCATTTTCTAAATGGATTTTTTTTTTCTGCTAATGAGTTGTAGGAGTTCCTTGAATATTAACCTATTAACCCCTTATCAGATACAGGATTTGCAAATATTTTCTCCCATTCCATAGATTGCCTTTTCCTTTTGTTGATTGTTTCTTTGATGTGCTGAAGCTTTTTAGTTTGATATAGTCCCACTTACATTAGTTTTTTAACTTAAAAAAAAAAAGGTTAATTTATTTTGAGACTATGAGTGGGGGAGGGGAGAGAGAGAGGAAGACAGAGAATCCCAAGCAGGCTATTTGAAATGCATTTTTGTGAATGGAGTAAGACAGGGTCCAGTTTCATTATTTTGCATGTGACTATCGAATTTTTCCAAAACCTTTGACTGAAGATATTATCTTTCCAGCACTGAATATTTTGGGCTCCCTTGTCAAATATTACATGACCGGTGTATGCATGAATTTACTTCTGGGTTCTCTGCTCTGTTCCATTGGTCTTTGAGTCTGTTTTTATGCCAGTCTCATATTACTTTGATTATCATAGCTTTGTTGTCTTTTAAATGTGTTTTGTTAATTTTTTAATGTTTATTTTTGAGAGACAGAGAGAGACAGAGTGTGAGTAGAGGAGGGTCACAGAGACAGGGAGACCTAGAATCCAAAGCCAGGCTCCAGGCCTGAGCTGTTAGCATAGAGCCTGATGTAGGGCTCGAACTCACGATCCGTGAGGTCATGACCTGAGCTGAGATCAGACGCTTAATCACTTAACCGACTGAGCCACCTAGGCTACCCTGATTGTCAAAGCTCTGTAGTACAGTTTGAAATGAGGAAGTATGGTGCTTCCAGCTTTGTTGTTCTTTCTCAAGGTTGCTTTGTCTATTGAGGTCTTTTGTGATTCCACACAAATTTGAGGTTTTTTTCTATTTAAGATTGCATTGACTGTAGAAGGCTTTGAGGAGAATGGACATTTTAACAATAGTAATTTTTTTTTAATTTTTGAGAGACAGAGACAGAGTGTGAGTGGGGGAGGAGCAGAGAGAGAGGGAGATACAGAATCCTATGCAGGCTCCAGGCTCTGAGCCGAGCATGGGGCTTGAACTCATGGACCTGAGCCAAAGTCAAATGCTCAACTGACTGAGCCACCCAGTGACCCAGTAATGTTTTAAAAATTAAAAAAAAAAATTTTATGTTTATTTTTGAGAGAGAGAGAGAAAGAGGAAACACAACTGGGGAAGTGGAGGGTGGGGAGTGGGGAGAGAATCCAAAGCAGACTATGCACTGACAGCACAGAGCCTGATATGGGACTCGAACTCATGAACTATGAGATCATGACCTGAGCTGAAGTCTGACACTTAAATGACTGAGCTACCCAGGTGGCCCAACGATAGTAATTCTTTGGATGCATGCACATGGGATATCTTTCCATTTATGTGTATTTTCTTCATCTTCTTTTATGAATGTCTTACAGTTTTTAGTGTATAAATCTCTCATCTCCTTGGTTAAATTTATTCCCGGGTGTTTTATTATTTTGGATGCCATCAAGAATGGGATTGTTTTCGGGGCGCCTGGGTGGCTTAGTCGGTTAAGCGTCCGACTTTCGCTTAGGTCATGATCTCGTGGTTCGTGGGTTCGAGCCCCGCGTCAGGCTCTGTGCTGACTGCCAGCTCAGAGCCTGGAGCTGTTTCAGAGTCTGTGACTCCCTCTCTCTCTGACCCTCCCCTGCTCACGCTGTCTCTATCTCCTAGAAATAAAAAAAAAAAAAAAAAAAAAAAGAATGGGATTGTTAATTTCTTTTTCAGATAGTTTACTGCTAATGTATAAAGAGATAGCAGATTTTTATAATTTTTATTTTTAATCTTTTCTTTAATGTTTATTTATTTTTGAAATGGACAGAGAGAGAGCATGAGCAGGGGACGGGCGGAGACAGAGGGAGACATAATCTGAAGCAGGCTCCAGACATGGGACTCGAACTCACAGACCATGAGATCATGACCTGAGCTGAAGTAGGATGCTTAACTGACTGAGCCACCCAGGCACCCTTTCTCTCCCGCTTTAAAATATATATTTTTTAAGTTTATTTATTTATCTAGAGAGAGTCTGTGAGGGAGGGGTAGAGAGATTGGGGGGGGAGATAGAGAATCCCAAACCCGTGAGATCATGACCTAAGCCGAAATCAAGATTTGGATCCTTAGCCATTCCAGCACCACTGTAATTGGTTTTGTATCCTGAAACTTTACTGAATTTTATAGTTATTTTAACATATTTTTGGTGGAGTCTTTAAAATTTTATGTGTAGATTATGTCATCTGCAAACTGCAACAATTTTAGTTCTTTCCTATTTGGATACCTTTTGTTTCCGGTTTTGCCTGATTGCTCTGCTGGGACTTACAGTGCTCTGCTGAACAGGACTGGTGAGAGCAGTACTCTTGTACCCCATTTTAGCCATGTTAAGTGTACAACTCAGTGACAGGAACGACATTCAGAGTACTGTGCAGCTGTCCCCACGGTCCATTTCTAAAACGTTTTTGTCATTGCAAACAAAAACTCTGTACCCATTAGACAAAACTCCCATTCTCCACCCCTTCCTGTCCCAGCCTATGGTCACTTCTATTCTGTTTTCCTTTCTGCATTAGTCATTGTTCATGTATAGAAACGAACAGATTTTCTTGTGTTGATTTTGTACCCTGCAACTTTGCTGAAGTAGTTTATTAGCTCTAATAGTTTTTTTGTGCAGTCTTCAGAATTTTCTACATACAAGATTATGTCATCTGTGAATTATTTTACTTGTTTCTTTCTGATGTGGATGCCTTTTATTTCTTTTTCTTAGCTAATTGATCTGATTAGAACTTAAGTACTATGTTGAATAGAAATGGTGAAAGCAGATCTTTTTAGTCTTGTTGTTGATCGTAGGGGAAAAATTTTCATTTTTGAATATGACGTTAGCTGTGAAATTTTCATATATGACCTTTATTGTATTGAAGTTCCTTCTATTTTTAGTTTATTGGGTATTTTTACCATGAATTGGTGTTGAATTTCATCAAATCTTTTATTTTTATTTATTTTTTATTTTTTTAAATGTTTATTATGTGTTTTTGAGAGAGAGAGAGAACGAGTGGGGAGGGGCAGAGAGAGGGGAAGACACAGAATCCAAGCTGTCAGCAGAGGCTGATGTGGGGCTCAAACCCCTGAACCATGAGATCATGATCCGAGCAGAAGTCAGATGCTTATCTGACTGAGCCACCCAGGTGCCCCTAAAAGCTCTTAAGCTTTTAAAACTGTAGCTTTTACTAAAATGGTGACAAGAATGGCATCCGTTGTAATGAGAGGAGGACAGTCTCAGGCCATGTGAAAAGATAGTTAAAATATTAGGTCTCAAGTTTCTAATAACTTCTCTTGTTTTTCTAAGTTTGAAGAGCAAATGAAATTTTTTTGGAGATAAAAATTACTTATAAAGCAGTAGAAAAGAGGATATATTCATTATTATCTACTAACATGGCTTTTCTCTACTCCTTTTTTTTTTTAATGTTTATTTTCAGGAAGAGAGGGAGAGGGGCACAGAGAGGGGGAGAGAGAGAATCCCAAGCAGGCTCCATGCTTTCAGTGCAGAGCTCAGCGTGGGGCTTGCTTCCATGAACTGTGAGATTATGACCTGAGCCGAAATCAAGAGTCAGATGCTTAACTGACTGAGCCACCCAGGCGCCCCCGTTTTTTCCTATTCTTAAAGTAACTCTTAACATTTGTTTAAATTGTTTAAATTGTTCCCATTTTGTTCCCATGTTTGTACTTCGGTTGTATTTCAGTAAGTTTTTGGTTTTCTCAAATTTTAACCAAATAGGCAAGAATATACAATGTAGGAAAAGACAGACTCTTCAATAAATGATGCTAGAAAAACTGGAGAGCTACATGCAAAAGAATGAAACTGAACCACTTTCTTACACGATACACAAAAATAAACTCAGAGTGGATTTAGGACGTAAATGTGAGAGCTGAAGGCATAAAACTGCTAGAAGAAAACATAGGCAGTAGTTTGACATCGGCTGTAGTGACATTCTTCTAGAATGGTCTCTTAAGGCAAGGAAAATAAAAGCAAAAATAAACTATTGGAACTACACCAAAATAAAAACCTTTTGTGCATGAAGGAATCCATCAACAAAATGAAAAACCTACCGAATAGGAGAGGATATTTGCAAATGATCCATTTGATAAGGGATTAATATCCAAAACATGTAAAGAAATGATACAACTCAACACCAGAAAACCCAATAATCCAATTAAAAAATGGGCAGAGTACCTGACTAGAGATTTTTCCAAAGTAGACATATAGATGTCCAACAGACACATGAAAAGATGCTCAGCATCATTAATCATCATGGAAATGCCAATCAGAGCCACAGTGAGGAATCATCATACACTTGTCAGAATGACTAGGATCAAAAAGGTAAGATATAATAAGTGTTGGTGAGGATATGGAGAAGAAGAATTCTTGTGCACTGTTGGTGGGAATGTAAATTGGTGTAGCCGCTGTAGAAAACAGTATAGAGATTCCTAAAAAAATTAAAAATACCAATAACCTGTGATCCAGTAATTCCACCACTGGGTTTTTATCCAAAGAAAATGAAAACTAATTTGAAAAGGTACATGTACTCTTGTGTGTATTGTAGTATTATTTATAATAGCCAAGATATGGAAACAACCCAAGTGTCCTGTGATTGATAAACAGACACAGACAGAATGGTAATATACACAGTGGAATATTCAGCCATCAAAAGGATGTCATTTGTGACAACATAGATGGACCTAATGGGTATTATGCTAAGAGAAATAAGTCAAGATACTGTATGATTTCACTTATATGTAAAGTCTAAAAAACAACAGTGAATGAACAGACAAAACGCAAAAACAGACCCATAATTACAGAAAACAAACTGATGGTTGCCAGAGGGGAGTGGAGCGGGGATGGCCAAAATGAAGGAAGGGGAGTGGGAGATACAGTTCTAGGTATGGAGAGAATAAGTCCTGGGGATAAAAAGGCACAGCTTAGGGAATATAGTCAGTGATTATATTGTAATAGCATTGTACGGGAACATGGTAGCTACTCTCCTTGCGAGCATATATGCGTGTAAAGCTGTCAGATCACTGTGTTGTACATCTGAAACTAATATAGCACGGTATCAACTATACTTCAGTTGAAAACAATTAAAAAAAATTTTTTTTTTAATGTTTTATTTCTAGGAGAGAGAGAGAGAGAGAGCGCGAGCAGGGGAGGGTCAGAGAGAGAGGGAGACACAGAATCTGAAGCAGGCTCCAGGCTCTGAGCTGGCAGTCAGCACAGAGCCCGACGCGGGGCT